>NW_020838059.1:1820210-1833095 GCF_003676395.1 Aethalodelphis obliquidens | reverse complement strand
CACACACACACACACACACACACACACACACACACACACACACACACTATGCCCACATCACTGTGGCATGGACATAGAAAAGGGTGAAGACCCCATCTTGACCAGATTAGAATCCTGATCCAGACTTACACTGATGCAGTCCCTAACCAGGAAAGGGAAAGAGTTCAAGTCCAGTCCCCAAGCAAAAATATACAAAAGGTTACTTTAGAGCCCTCCTGCCCTACCTCATACCTGTACCACGTCCCACCCTGTTGCTATAGGGGTCTCACCACTGCTAACACTATGGTTAAGAGCACCAACTTCAGAATCGGACAGATCTTAGTTCAGATCCTGGCTTGGCTGCTTGCTGTGTGATTGGGCAAGTTGCTTAACTTTTCTGAATCTCAAATGGCTTACCTCTACCTCATTCATTTATTCAACAATGTCTGTTAAGCACCTAACTGGCATTGTGCCAGGCACTGGGAATACAGTAATGAGAAAAGAGATGAGCATGAATGATCACAGCCATTTATGTAAAACTGCAACTTTTCAAAGCCGTGCCAGAGGTGCATGGCATTATGGGACAGTATCTGACCTAGACTGGGAGGTAAAATTGACAGGATTTGGTTGGTGATGGATTGAAGGTGGAAGACAAGGTATAGGAATGAGTCAGAAATGATTCCTTGCTTTCTGGCTGGCAGCAGGTGCCATTCACTGAGGCTGGCAGCAGAGGAATAGGGTCAGGTTTGGGGAATAGCTATGGCTAGTGGGGGCTATGCACGCATGTGTACACACACACATGCATGTTGATTGAAAGCCCCTACTAGGTGTTGGGACCATTTCCACATTTTATCTCAGTTAAATCATGATGGCAGCTTTATTAGGAGAATTACTAGCCCCATTTCCCAGGAGTGGAAACAGACTCAGGACTGAATCGACTTGCCCTGGATCTCACAGCTAGTGAGTGGCAGATCCGGGATTAACTTTCATTCTGTAGCCCAAACACCTGCTTTTTCCACTACTTCACCCTGTGGGGCTCAGCGAAGCCTGCAGGGGAAGGGAAGGCAGGCTGGCCAAGGGCAAGGACTCCAGGAAGGCAGAAAGGGTGGTGGGAGTGGAAGGGGGTCAAAGGGAGCAGAGAGAGAAAGAGTTGTGGTGAGGGCAGGAGGAATTCTCTCCAGTGACTTGATTAAGATTTATTTTTTGAAGACAGGATAAGCAGGCCAAACTGAGGTTCATATTTCATAGCCGCCCCTCTTCTACCAAATTCTGGCCCTGAACTCTGAGGCGGTGGTGGGGAGGGGAACAAATGAGGAGGCAGTTTATGAAGTGGCCCAAGGTCCAGGGCTAAATTTGAAATTAGCATGGGGATTTCAGTCACAGGAGTCAAGTTTCCAGGGCCATGGCTAAGTCCAGCAGCTGGGGCCCCATGGAGGGATAGAAAGCTGACCCTTCCTGGCTAGCACTTTGGCTCCAACCTTCCTGTCACCTGTTTGATGCCCCTGGCGTTCTAGGAAGCAATGACAGTCACCCTCTTGGCTTATGGTTTCTCATTCCGTCAGGAGCGGTCTTCTGTGAAGCTATGTGGGGCAAAGACAAAGGGAGCTGGGTCTGACAGAAGGCTGGGGAGTAGGTTTCAGTAGGATGGGACTTCTGTTTGCCTTCTTCCCCTACACTTGTCCCCTTTTCTTCTAAGTTTCCCACTTAGCCCTTTGCTAGCCTGAGACACAAACTCAAGGTCAGGTGATCCTCAATAGAAGTTCAAAGGTCTGTACCTCATCACCTGAGTATTAGGTTCCTAGATCCTTTCTGGGTCATAACTACTAAGCCAAAGTTTCTTCTGGCAATCTCTTGGGGTATGGAATATTCTTAGGGTTTAAAGTGTTTTCTGTGATAATTTTAAAGTTGTGTTTATATTACAATGAAAATCTAAAATGAATGATATAAGCCTATTCTGAGCCATCCATCTGGATGGCTACCTTACAAAATTAAGGGTAGCCATAAAATTTTTGGATCCTCATTTATATCTGCCTTGGTATATTAGGATCAGATTAGGATGCATGTAACATAAAAAGCCATCTAAAATAGTGGTTTAAACAAGATAGAAGGTTAATTCTCTATCATGTCAAAGAAGTCCAGGGATCGGATATGTGGGTATGGTAGCTCCCTGAAGTTGTTAGGGACTGTAATTCCCAGCTGTCTTCTGTGCCATCCTTCATCCTCGTGATCCAACTTGCTTGCTATAGCTCCAGCTAATACTTGCTCATTTCAAGCAGTAATAGGAAGGAAAGGCCAAAGAAAGGCCATCCCCCATACCTTTTAGGAGATCTCCAAAAAATCCCAAATAACACTTCCACTTATATCTCATTGGCCAGAGCTTTGTGATATGGCCACACCTACCTACAAGGGAGGCCAGGGAATATAGCGTTTTAGTTGGGCACATTATGGGAGGAAGGGGGTGGTTTGTGGGGTAGATAACTAGCAGTCTCTGTGACATTTTGTATAAAAGATCTCATTAACTTCATATTGTCCTACTTGCATTGTCAAGGACTAATGAGAAAAGAACATAGGAAGACTTAATACATAAATGATGGCTTAGTTCCAGTGAAGGCCAAATGATGTCCCTGAGGGCTGTAGGAATGACAGTTTAGCGTAGATCTAATAGGAAAAAAGTGATGCGGGAGCTGAGTCATCGCCTGGCACGCAGCAATACAGCACGACGAACTCAAAAGAACCTGTATCCCAGTCAGGACTGCAGTCACGATCTGAACAGCAATTTAATTTTAGGAAAACAACATCATCCACCTTGTTAAAATCATTGTTGCTCATTTGATTTTTATTGGTTTTGTAGTTTTGTTTTACACTTCATTTGGAACTTTGTTTCAGTGTTATAATTGGGTATCAGCTATAAGCATCAGGAGTTTGCAGCCTGTCTTCTTTTTGTACATAGTTCATAGTTTAACCCTGTAATGAAAATGAGTCAATAATTGGGACACACACACACACACACACACACAACATATATACCTTTTTTTAAAAAAAAAAATCTTTATTGGCGTATAATTGCTTTACAATGGTGTGTTAGTTTCTGCTTTATAACAAAGTGAATCAGTTATACATATACATATGTTCCCATATCTCTTCCCTCTTGTGTCTCCCTCCCTCCCACCGTCCCTATCCCACCCCTCTAGGTGGTCACCAAGCACCGAGCTGATCTCCCTGTGCTATGCGGCTGCTTCCCACTAGCTATCTATTTTATGTTGGGTAGTGTATATATGTCCATGCCACTCTCTCACTTGGTCCCAGCTTACCCTTCCCCCTCCCCGTATCCTCAAGTCCTATATATACCTTTTGAAAGGGTTATTCAGCTGGGAGATGCTTCCTAAAACCACTGGGGACCACTGTAGCAAAAGAGGAGGGCTGTGGGAGTTGGAACCCCAAATTAAGGCTTCTGGCTTCAATTTCAGGGTTCTTTTCACACTACCACCCCGGGGTTGATGAGGGGGAAGCAGAACTGTGTGCAAAACAGGGTTTGAACCTAAACATAGCATATGATCAGAGGAGTCCAACATTGGAGGAGCTCATAAAGGTCACAGGCATGCCTCCTGCCTGAAGCTTGAGCCTCTCTATAAGCCGAATGCCTGGGTCAGGGGGTGAGGATGAGAATGGCAGTTTAGGGTGACATAAGGAGGCATTTGGGGGAAGGCTTGATTCAGATATTATGTCTCTTACATCAGGAGTCCTTGGGATATTTTCTGAGTATGTTCATGGGAACACTGGACAAGTGGAAATGGTCCTGGGGCCAAATGTATGGAAATATATCCTCTCCCGTGTCCTTAGTAATGCCCCCTAGACCAGCTCCCACAGCCCCCCTTGGTCTGTTATGACATCCACCTTCCAGGCTTCTTTCACTGTACTGCAACCTGGAGGGCAGCCTATTTCTCATGGGGCAGAGGGGCTGCTACAGATGGCAGGGCCTCTTTTGAAGCTGGGTAGTTGAGGGGAAGGGGCCTGATTCCAAAGGACTTGTTTCAGGCCATTTGTAGATGGAGGGAAGAAAAGCCCCTTCTTTCTCCTTCTCTGGCAGCAATAAATCTTCCTCAGCCCTAGCCACTGCCACCTCCTTCGAGCACTTTCTCACATTCTCCATCTGTTGTGAGGGAATTCCACAGGGTTCAAGGAATCCTGAGAAACACTCTATCAGGGTGAAAGAGTTAGCATCAGTGAGGAAAGAGAGAGGGAGAGAGAGAGAGGTGGAGAAAGAGAAAGGGGGAGGGAGACAGAGAGAGAGGGAGACAGAGACAGAGAGAGAGGCTGATAGAGCAAGAAAGACTGAAATATAAAGATTTATATAAAAGACTGCATATCTATATCTATATATATAGAGAGAGAGATACACATACACATACAAGGCAGAGAGATAGATGGAAAGAGATATTTATTGAGATTTTTATTTAAAGAGGGAAAGAGGTGGAGAAACAGAAAAAGACAGAACCAAAGAGATAGAAGAGGGGGAAGTGGAGGAGGAGAAAAGAGGAGAGAGAAGAAAGGGAGACAGAAAAATTTAATAGACACATTTCAACATGTGGAAAAGATGAGGACAAGCCAAATAGGGGTTTATGGGCCTCTGTGTTGCCCCCAAGTTGTAGGAAAGAGGATGACAGGAGGCAGTGCTGTCAAGGAGTCTCTGTGCTTCTGCCTTCTCCATGGAGAGAACTACACCAGCGTGATCCTACCTTCAGGAAGCTTCCAGTCCAAACAGACCTGCTCATTGTTCACTGCATTCATAGACATTAGGACAGTGGAAGAGAAAACTTCATGATAAGCCACAGCATACAAGGTGTCTGGAAGGGCTCTGGGTGGGGCCAAGTTAATCTTTGGGACAAGGCAATTGGGAAGAGTAGCGGCTACATGTGCCATGTTTGTCATGGAGTATCCATGCTGTGCCTAGTCCAAGCAGGTTTTCTGGAGCAGAAGGAAATGTCTAGAGCCGTGGGCAGTGAGGCCACTGGAGTGAGGGGCCAACAGCTATATCAATCAACATGTGAGAATAGCACTAACGATTGATCCCGAGTTTCCTCCAGCCTCCTGCCCACCCCCACCTTCTTGCACTCAGTGGCTTCTCTTCTTTCACAGGGGACATGGAAACTATCAGGTGGTTCACTCCCCCTATCACTCCTCTATTCACACCTGCACCTCTTTTTATTATTCCCCTTTTCCCTCCAGGCTCTGCTCACTGCCCCCTATCCATTATTCATCCCCCATTACATGCTAAATGATTCCAGAACCTAGAAGGGGCAGTCTCTGAGAAGGGCATATTTACACATGCCATACTGTTTCATCCTCACAGCAATCATCTGCAGTGGGTGTCATGATACCTACTGTAAAGATGAAGAAACTGAGATTCAGAGAGATTGGGCAACTTTGCCAAGATCACAGCAACACTGAGGTTCAAACTTAGAAATCCCTAGCTAGTCAGCCCATTTTCCTTCCACTGTCAGAAAGGATCCCAGGAACATCTAAAAACTGCTAGTTGAACAAAATTCTGCTTACTTGGGACCTACCAGAGTTAGGGGTGAGTACAATGCAAGTTTTTGGAAATAGTCTTTGTAGGAATAAGATTGGAAATGCCAGGCTGATGTGCCCATCGGCAGAGCTACTGGGGGTGTGGAGAGAACAAGCAATAAAAATTAATGGTGCAAAGACAAGCTGATTAAGAAAACTCTGCACATGTAGAGGGAAATATTGCACATTATCACTCCATCTCATAATTTTACAAGCGATGAATTTGGCAAGTGGGTACCTGGACCTTCACCTAGCACAGGGACCCTTCCAATTGTCTCATAGCACCCAGGGCATCTGCACGTACTGTTGAGAGGTTGGTGAAGTTCTTTTCTGATACCAGCTTACCTCTTTTCAGGGTCCCTCTCTCCTTGGTGACCACCCCAGCTCTGTGCCTGACCATTAGCTGCCATTCACCCAATCTCTACTCAGTTTGGTTCCAGTTGAGGTGTGGCTTCTTCCAGGTGTATTTGCCTTCGATAGAAAACATCTGAAGAAATTAACTGAAGGTATGAGGCTGTACTCATAGAATTTTAAGCACTATTGAGGACAGGCTTTAGGGTGAAGACGATTTGTCAGCCTTCCCCCTCCTCAGTACCTCATCTGCATGGTAGAGCTGTCAACTAATTCAGTGCCAGACATGGGACTAGATGATTTTTATATATGGGATCTTGTTTCATCCTCAGTGCAATCCTGTGAGGTATATTATTATTACTATTAGGTAAATGGTGAAACTGAGGCTCAGAAAAGCTAAGTAACTTGCCCAAGGTCACAGAGCAAGTAAGTGGCAGAGTTGGAATCTGAACCTAGGTAGTCTGGCTCCAGAGACCATACTCATAGCAATTACCCTACACTGCCTTCTTGCAAACAAACAAAACAATAACCATAACAAAACTGAGTGAAAAACCATGCTATTCCTGTCCCACCACCAAAGAAGTCTGAAAATCCTGGTTATATTCGCCACGAGACCCCCAACCCAGGGCCACTTTCTCCCTAATGACAGCATATCTGAACTGTAAACTAGTGTGGAAAAAATCTGTCACCTCTAGAAAGCTGCCCTTGGAATACAAAGTAGGGTTCAAAGCCAGGACTTTCTGACCTCTAATCTCATTATTTTAAGCCCCTATGTTAGCTCCACTTTTCACACTGGGAGCCCTGTTATGACCAGCTGGGTACTGTGTAATAAACCTGGGCTGTGATCAGAGCTTTTGCACGTTAGACAATATTTTCTCTTGTGAACATTTTTCCCTGTTTTCAAGATATGAACATTCTTATGGCCTTTTCCATTCCTTCTCAGAGTATTTGTGTATACTTGTAGTTAAGGATAATGGCCAATAGCAATGAAGATCTTAATCTTTGTACTGTTTTCACTGCTTTGTATGGATGAGCTCTTTTACTCCTCCACAGTTCTGTGAGGTGGGTACTATTATTAACTCTATTGTACAAATGAAGCAATGAGGCTTAAGGAGGTTTAATGACTACCTCCAAGTTACTCAGCTACTAAGTGGCAAAGCTGGGACTTGACCCTTGGCCTGTGTGACTCAAGATTTGGGATTGTGATCTGTTTCTCAGGGCAGGGGTTCTGAAGCAGATAAGTGAGGTTTTTAATAGAGATATTTGTCCAGCAATTGTCCAATTGCAGAGATGAGGGAATTGGTGCTGAGCAATCTTCAGTGACTCACTTAGGTCATGGCCTGTCGGGGGCCGGGGGGAGTGGCGCTGTGCCTTGAAACCTCCACAGTTCTTGTCGAGTCTTCAGATCCTGTGATGTCTTTGAGGACAGGCCTGGGTTTGATTCACTTATCCCCCCCAGTGTCTATCACATAGTAGGTATTCATTTAATAAATTAAATTCACTTTGAATTAAAGTTTCAAGTCATTTTACTCTGGGCTGGCTTCTGTCTCCTCTAAGTGACAGGTTTCACCATGTACCAGGTCGGGACCAATCTCCCTCTAACAAATATGGAATATAGATGAGGGTCTGTGCCATCTGTGCTGTTCTGTTTGATTTAAGGTCACCTGTGGCTTTACCATACAGATTTCACCACTAGCATTTCACACATTCATTTCCTGCAGTTCTACTTCTACAGAAGAAAGAAACACATGGAGGGATGGTCACAAGGCTACAGCTACCAAAAAAAACCCACATTAATTTTTAAAAAGCAAATAGCAGTTATTGAGTGCTTTCCATATCCTAGGCACTGTTCTAAGACATTGATAATCATTTAAGCCTCACAACAATCCAATGAGATATATACCATTATTGTCCCTATTGTGCAGGTGAAGAAACTGAGACTCAGGGAGGGCTGGCTACACAGCTAATAAGTGGTAGAACTAGGATTTTAACCATGTTTGACTTCAAAGTCTCTGTTCTTAGCCATGATGCTAAACTCCTTACACTCGTTGGTACAGGACTAACTGATGGATTAGCTATGGGGACTGAGTGAGAGGAAGGGACAAGGATAGGACTTGTGTAACTGTGTGGTTGATGGTGTTATTCATGAAGGCAACAGCTAGAGAAGAGGACTAGTTTGGGATGTGTGAAGGGGTCATGAGCTTGACTTTTGGATATATCGAGTTTGAGGTGTCTTCAAGATGTCCAATTGGAGATGCCAAGAAAACAGATGGATATGTGGTTTGGAACTCAGAGGAGAGATTTGGGACTCTAACATATAGATAAAAATAGCTAACGTTTATTAGGTACTCACTATGTGTCAGTGCTGTCCTAAGAGATTTATGTGGATTAACAACTCTAACTTAATCCTCATGGTAACCTTATGAAGTTGATGTTTTATTATCTTCATTTTAAAGATGAAGAAACTGAGGTACAGAGAAGGTAAATGAGTTATCCAGGATCATGCAGCTGGTAAATTTCAGAGACAAGATTCAAGCAGAGGCAGTCTGAAGCCAGGGCCAGGCTGCTCTGCTCTGAACACAATAGATGGATGGGATCACTGGTGGTGGGTGTGTGAGAGAGAGAGACAGAGAGACAGAGAGACAGAAAGAGAGAGAGAGAGAAAGAGAGAGGGTGTTGCGAAAGGCAGAGAGAGAGAAAGAAAGAAGGAATGAATAGAAGGGGTAGAGAAAAGGATTGTCTAGGAATTTCAACATTTAATGGCTAGATAGAAGCGAAGGAGGCAGCGAAGTTATGGATTTCTTTGTTTATTTTCTATCTCTCCTACTAGATGGTAAGCTTCGAGGGCAGACTGTTTATCTATTTTGGTCACTGTTATATCCCCCATAGCTGCTATGACTTTATTTTAATTAACAAATACATACATCGTATATTCTAAGAGCTTTAAAAATATTAGCTCATTTAATTGTCACCAACAACTGAATGTGATGAATACTCTTATTATCTTCATTTTGATAGATGAGGACATGAAAGTATAGAGAGGTTAAGTATGTTGCTCAGAGTCATACAACTAACCAGTGACAGAGCGGAGACTCAAGCTCAGGCAGTCTGGCTTCAGTCTGTGCACTTAACCACTAGGTGATGCTCAAGAAATATTTGTTGAATGAATAATGGGGAAGTCAACTGGGCCAAATGCTACTGAGAGGTCCAATAATTGGGGGATTAAAATATATTCTGGCTATGGTGACATGTAGGTCACTGGTGGCCTTCAGAAAAATCTGTCCAGTTCAGTTTCAACCTAAAAGAGAGGTCGTCAGAGAAGTCCAGGAGAAGAACCTGTGGGCTCAGATTCAGCCTGTCCACATTTCTGAACACCTGCCATGTTCCAGACACCATCCTATGGGCTGAGTGTAGAGCAAGCCAACCAAAGTCCCTGTCTTCAAGGAGCTCACAGTCTGGTGGGAGAGACCGACAAAGAACAAAAGTGTAGAAGTCATAATATCAGCAAGTGATACGTGCTGTGAAGACAAGTGAAGTCGGGTAAGGAAATACAGAGAGAAGGGGTAGGAGAGGGCACTATATTAGATATCGCAGATCTGGTCACTCAGTTCCTCAAGCTGACTCTGAGGACATCTACAGAATGAAATGTGCTTTGAGGCCTTTGGGGAGTCTGCTGTATCTCTGGAGAGGCAGTATATGAGTGTGCTAAGAACATGGCTCCTCAAGTCAGACAGACATATATTAGAATATATTGATACTGCCATTTGCCAGCTGTGTGACCTTTGGCAAATTACATACCTTCTCTGTGCTTCAGGTTCCTAATCTGTAGAAAGAAAATAATGATAGTGTCTGCCTCATAGGGTTGTTGTGAGAATTAAATAAGTCTAGATTAGTGCCAGGCACCTGGAAGACATGTAATAAATACCATTTGAAACTTAAAAGAGTGACAGAATTAGCAGATGCTAATGACAATTTAAGGGGAAATATTGTACAATAGAAAAGGCCTGGGCTCTGAAGCCAGACAGATCTGGGTCTAGATCCAGGTACTGCTATTTCCTAGCTGTGTGGCTTTCTCAAATCACTTATCCTTTGAGGTTCAGCTTCCTCACTTATAAAATGGAAAGAATAATTTGTACTGTGCAGGATTTTTACTAGGATTGCATATTTTAAAACCCATCACGTAGTAGGAATTCCGTAAATTAGAACTATTACCATTAGTAACACAATATTATAAACACTTATTGATTGATAAGAGCATAGGGTTATTATCTTAACAGGTGTGACCTACGGGTTTCCCGACCAGGTTTTCTTTCACTTCTGTTTTCTCAGTTTCCCTGAGAAACTGAGGCTGATCTCTTGGTTTCTTCTCTCAATTCCCTTTTAACATCTTTGGTTTTAAGCACATTAGATGCCTCAGACCCTTGTCTTCAGTTCGGCTCATTTTAAGGCCTTTCTCTCAGCAGTTTTGTGACAACTATGTTCTTTTCATCGGTCAGCCCTCCTGGGACTGCAAACAGCCTAGGCCCAACCACACACCCAGGAAAGAAAACATCCATAAAGAAAAAAATCTTCAAAAATACCTTATTTACTTGCTACCACCACTCTACCCACAAGGGGGCGCCATCTCACATATAATTCTTACATTTTTGATGCAGCGATTAATCAAAAACTGAGACACTGGCAGAATACTAATCACGAATAAGCAGAGCTCCAAATTTGTCTGAACACCAAACCCCCAGCATTGGTCACAGCCTCAGAATGGGCCATATTCTGAGGACAATACAGCTTAATGGTTAAGATCATGGGTTTTGGAGTCAACCTGCTTAGGGTCTGATTCTGGCTCTAACACTTCCTAGCTGTGTGCCCTCTAAGCCTCAGATATTTTACTGAAAAAGTGGGATACCATTGATAACTATCTCAGGAAGATTCTGAGGAACAAATGGAGTGTTTGTAAAGAGTTTAACATAGTGCTTGGCACTTGGTACATACTCAATAAATGTTAGCTATTTCTGAGTCCTTACCCTGGCCACCAACTGAATTCCCAATCAGGTCAGGCACTGAGCTCCAAACCTTAGCTACTGTCTCTCAACTGACTGTCTCGCAGTGCATCCTGTCCTGGGAAAGACGGTGGGGGGATGGATTTGTGGACCTGCATTCCTACTAAGGGTGACCCAATTCTAGGTTCCCTGTTGCCTCTCCCCCGTGCCCACCCTGGCCAGCCCCTGTCATGTATACCCTTATACATTCAAGCTAAGGCTTCAGGACAGTGTGCTAATTTTGGATCTCAGTTTTCCTGCTAGCTTTGGACTTGGAAACTGGCTTAGATTACACATTTCTGCCCTGGAGAGCAACACCTCTCCCCCCAACAAACAGGTACATGAACACCACACACACACACACACACACACACACACACACACACACACACACACAGGCATCTTCCACTTAAACTCCAGGAACAAATTCCTGCCCAGGGGGGAGGGAGTGAAAGGTAGCTGAGCCCTGTGGGACAGCTGGGCAGCTGGCTCAGCCCCCGCCAGGCACTTTTCCTAGTAAGGGCATCCTTTGGGTGAGAATATCCAACTGAAGACACAGCTCTTAGGGATCTCCATGACTGTTTCTCTTAGCCCCGCTAGCAATGTCCCCAGAACCCTTTTGGGGAATTGTATTTAGAGACCTGCTGGCACTCACTGACCCGGTCATCCAGCAGCTGGTGCCTGCCTGCCTCCCCTCTCCATCTCTCCTTCCACCCCAATAGCTGTAGCTGTACCCACAGAGATAAGTGATTCAAACATCCCTAATCTGTGGCCTCCCCTAGTGCTGTGTGTGGCCCAGGGGTACCCTTCATCAGTGTTTGTAAACCTGCACACACCCCCAAACAAGCCCCATGCCATTTCAGTTGTTTCCCCAAGGGACTGGATAAATTCTGGCTTTTCCAGCTGGAGAAATGTGTGGGCAAATCCTCCAGGGTTCCATCAGCTTCTGGAGATGGGCTTCCCTTGGGTGTGATTTGAAAACACCCATGTATTCATTTCACAAATATTTAATGAACCCATATTATATGCCAAACACTGTTCTCAGACTAGGAGATATAAAGTTTACCAAGAAAAGAAGAAGAAAAAGAAGGAGGAGAAGGAGAAGGAGAAGAAAAAGAAGAAGAAGGAAAGAAAGAAAAAGAAAGGAAAGGAAAAGAAAGAAAAATACCAGAATTTTCCACAAACCTTAGGATTCAATGGGGCTGGAATGCCAGTATGGTGTTTACTACGTGTCAGGCACTGTTCTGAGTGCTTTACCACCTATTAACTTAGTTTATCTTCAAAACCTCAAATAAGGAATATGAGGGGTATTATTATTACCATTTTATAGAGGAGGAAGCTGAGGCTCAGAGATGTTTCATGATTGTAGTGAGTTAATAGTGTCCCTCAAAACTCATGTCCACCTGGAACTTTAGAATGTGACATTATTTGCAGATATAATTAGTTAAAGATCTTAAGATGAAATCATACTGGATTTAGGGTGGGTCCTAACTTCAATGACTGATGTCCTTATAGAAGAGGAGGGGACACAAAGAAACACAGAGAAGGCCATATGAAGATGGAAGCAGATATTGGAGTTACGTGTCCATAAACCAACGAACACCATGGATAATAGGCAACCACCAGAAGCTGGGAGAGAGGCATAGGACAGTTTCTTCCTCACAGCCTCCAAAAGGAACCAACCCTGCCAACATCAGGATTTCAGACTTCTTGCCTCCTGAACTGGGAGAGAATACATTTCTGTTGTTTTAAGCCATTCAGCTTGTGGTAATTTGTTACATCAGCCCCAGGAAACTGATGCAATGACTTACAGAGCTAAGATTTGTACCCAAACAGCAGGCTCCTAAGTCTGTTCTCCTAACCCCAGAGCAGGGATTTGCTCTTGGAGTCTGGATGGAAGATGGCTCTGTGTGTGTGTGTGTGTGTGTGTGTGTGTGTGTGTGTGTGTGTGTGT
>NW_020838059.1:1744790-1820200 GCF_003676395.1 Aethalodelphis obliquidens | reverse complement strand
TGTGTGTGTGTGTGTGTGTGTGTGTGTGTGTGTGTGTGTGTGTGTGTGTGTGTGTGTGTGTGTGTGTGTGTTTTCTGGTGTCAACAGCCAACAGCCTGTCTAATACCTCTCACACTCAACTGGGGAAGGTGGTTGAGGGCCTCCAGGGTAACCTCCGGTGAATAATAGCCTGGCCCCCTACGAGCCCCAATTTTCTCATCTGAACAATTAGGAATTTTTGCTAGCTGGTATTTAAGGCCCCTTCCATTTATGACGTTTTATGAGGCTGTGATTCATGGTTTGTGGGGGGTGGCACAGTGACACTACTGAGAGCAGGTTGAGGATGAGGGTATAAAGGATATGCATTATATGTAATTGACTGATTTTCAAAAAGCCTGTGGATAAAAACCCTGTTATGGAAAATTTTTCATTATCTTTCCCTGTTGTTCTCTTTATGTCTGTTTCTCTCAGACTCCCTCTACCCAACCTCTCTCTCTCTAGCACATGCATATGCATCTCTACACCCACACACATGCCCAGAGACTCCTCTCCAACACTGGAGAGTAAGTTCATATTTATGAATTTCAAACTGGTACCGAAGGAAAGGGCAAAGGTATGAATGTCCAGAAGTTCCTGGCAAGGAGAAAGGCATTGTGGGGGGCGGGGAGAGGAGGGCTCCAGAGACTTTGGGCTGGAAACAGTGTTATTAAGTATGTTCATTAATGAGCCCAAGAAGGAAATGACTAATAAATTGATGGAAGGAGGCTGATGGCACCAAACCACTTGGTTAATTAAAACCACAGAGGTTTTGGAGTGACTCCGAAAAGCCCCTGAGGATGGAAGTGGTCGATAGGAGGCAAATAAAGAACAAAGCCAAGAAAGGCCATTCATGGGGTAATCACTGAAGGGATGTCTCTTGCAAGGAAAGGTGTCTAAAACTGGGAAAAAGGCAAATGGGCAAAATACCACAATTCCAGAAGTCTTCCCTTGATATACCTCCCCTGGGTTCTAAAAGCTCCCAACACGTCCACGCTTCTTTATAAATGGTGCCATGCCTGTGTGTTTTCTGTGACTATGATTGTCTTCCTAGCAGCCACTGGGAATGGGTCTGGGCCCAGGTCCAGAGTGAATGGGAGAAGCTACGGTACTCCATGAAAGCCTCTAGATATTGGTCAGGTGGAAGGGCATCTGAGGGTCTTTTCTGTGGTCAACTGTCAAGTGACATAGAGCCTCCCAGGCTAGAATGTATCTTTACCCAGATTAGCCCCCAGAAGTTGTTTCAAATTGAATGATAGGAAATGACTTTGGAAATTGGCACAGCGCCAGTTTAGGTTCTGGGTGGCCATTTACAGAACAGTGATAGGTACCTCAGAGATTTGTATGCTGGGACCTGTCCTTAGGATTTGTCCGTCTCTCTTGGCAGAATGATCAAGTACAAATACTTGAAGTATTTGTCACACTAGACTTGGCAAGTCACTCAACCTTTCTGGGCCTCAGTTTCTTCATCCATTAAATGGGAGTAATTATAGTGTCTACCTCATAGGGTTGTTTCTGATGTACAGCATGGTGACTATGGTTAACAATGTTATATTATATACTTGAAAGTTGTTAAGAGAGTAGATCTTAAATGTTATCACCACAACAAATAAGATAATTATGTGAGAGGATGAAGGAGTTAACTAACCTTATCGTGGTAATCATTTAGCAATATATACAAAATATCAAATAATCATGCTGTACACCTTAAACTTACATATATTATGTGTCAATAATATCTCAAGAAAAGAGCCATAGATAATATACCATGCTGGACAAATAGAAAATAAATAGTATCCTTTGTTTTTTTCACCTAGATATCTTTTGTATACCTTAAACTCGACATAACTCTTTACCCCCCCACCGTACATTACTATCTCAATCACTGTTAATGCCTCACTTTCTTAAACTATAAACTTCAGAGTCATCCTCACCCCTGCTTTCCTTCAACCCTCACATTCAACCGATCACCAAGGTCTACTTCCTCTTCTTTATCCTTGTTGCCTCACATTGCCTCTTCCCTAGAACAGACCTTCATTGTTTCTCACCTAGATATTATAATGGCCTCCTAACTGGTTGCCATGCCTCTGTCTCTCCTTCCTGCAGCCCATTCTCCACAGTGTAGCCAGATAAGCTTTCGAAAACACGAGTCTGATCATGTCACTGTGCCCCAGCTGAAAACTTCATACTCACTATTTCTTTAAAGATCAAATGCACACTCCTTGTTTTGTCCTCTAAGGAAATCCATAATCCTCTTCCTGTCCAGCCCTCTGTCCACTCCTCCCAGTCTTCACTTGAGCCTCATTGAATCCCTTATCCAAATACGCCATGCTATTTCACTTCTCCCTGCTTTTGTATACAGTTTCTTTTCCCTAGTCTTACTTGTTGAACTCCTACTCATCCTTCAAAGCCAGGCTCAAGTGTGCCCTTCTTTGGGAAGTCCTTCCTGTCCCTCCCAAGCAGACATTTTGGTGCCCTCCTTATGCTCCCAAAGCGGTTTTTCAGGCCCCCTGTCCAGCACTTCTCTTGCTGTCTAAAGGTGGTCTATTTATTCCACTTGCCCGAATGTTCCCCATCCCTCTGCAGGAGTCAGTCTAAGCTGCCATAGTCCAAGGAATAGAATCAAGGCATCCAGTTGTGGCCAGTGTGTGTCCTGGACTCTGTTCTTCCTGTCTTTCCAAAACAAACTCAGTCACAGTCCCCCAGGGAACTTGAGAAACAGAGAAAAATCCAGGTGACAGGAACTGATGTTGAACAAGCTGGTGCTGCTGGATAAAATCTTCTCATAACAAGCCCTGATCAGCTTCCTGTCTTCAAGATAAATGACCCAGCACTGATGGCTCTGCAATTACCAGCTCTTCTAATTGAATGTTGAGACCCTTGCTTTTGGGAAACCAGTGGCTTAGGCCCTCCCTGCCCAACCCCTACCTAGGTATATGTTTTCTCTGGTCTCTATTCAAATTCAGTGGACAGGGGTTGAGTGCCTGCCATGCACCAGGTATCTTGCAAGGCGTTTTTAGAAACATGACCTCATTTGATTGTCATAACAACCCTACCTGGTGGATACTGTCATCTCCATTTGAAATATTATATGGAACCTGATGGCTCCAGATGTGGAAGGACTTGCTTAAGATTACTTAGCTAATAAAAAACAACATATCATTTATCGAGTTTTTACTTATTGCCTAGCCCCATGTGAAGTACTCTATGGACATTGTTTTATCTATACAACAACTCCGGAAAGTAGATAACATGATCTCCATCTTAGAGGTGGAGAATTTGGGACTGAGGGAGATGATATGATTTAACCAATATCTCATGATTAATCAATGATAGAGCTGGGACTGTAAATCCCTGTCTCTCTGCTTTTAGGTCTGATAATCTTTCTACCACACCATGCAATCTCTTTGTCCCTCATCAGATCAGAGTTCTCCAAGTAGAGAACTCTGTGTTTCTCACGGCAAGAAGAGCCATTGTTCACAGTGCAGCATGAGGCACAGACGAACTAAAGAATGAGCATCAGCCTGCTCCAATCCAAACTTTAGGGCCCAGTACTGGTGTGAATAAGGTCCTTGGGAGAGTCAGCCCATTTTGCAGCATGTGGTCCTGCCTCTTCTGGTCCCTGAGGTAAGCATCTTCAACTCTTAGGCCTCTAGAGGGAAACTCCTTCTCTAGGAATAAAGCACGTTTTCAATAAGGAAACATATTCCAATCACAAATCCATTGCTCTGAAGGACAACCTTTGCTAAGAAAAAGACAAGCTTTCAGATAGGAGCTGAAACTGCAGTCACTTTTCCAAATGGTCTTCATTTGGGAGACACATGGATGATGTACCTGGAACATTTATTAAGCATCCTTCCTGGGAGCCACTAGCTTGCTGTACGTTCCTGGACCTCAGTTTCCCATGAACCCAATGAGAGGGTAGACCAGAAACCCTCTAAGGTCCTTGTAGTTTGAATCATCCACAGTTCTAGGTCCCCAGCGTCGACCAGCTCCTAACCTGTTGAGTGCTGTGAATTTCCTGGACCAGCTCCCAGGTCAGTGTCAGCGTGGATATGCACCTTAGCAGTCCACCTTGGACACAGCACCCCAGTTAGATACTTCATCTTCTTCCTGACAGTCTTTTAAAGTAAGTGGACTGATAAAATGGACAGGAAAATAATGACTCTGGCAGACTCAGAGAGATGTCTTACTCCTCCCACCATCGCCACCCAGAGCCACAGCCAAATGAAATGGCTCTTGGAACAGAACTGGCTCATCCCATTAAGGAGATGAGAGTTCTATGAATTGGGAAGAAACTTTCAAAGGTAGAGAGGTCAGCAACTAGGGCCCATGGTCAAGTACTACTCTGTGGGTAGAACAAATTGAGTGGAGGGGCTTCTGCAGGCTTGATGGTGGGGGTTGGAGAACAAGGAGGCAGCTGAGCTCAAATGGAGAGCACCAGCCTGGCAAATGCAACTAGCACTAGTTGGATTTACTGTCTTCCACTCCTGACCCCGGCCACTTCTAATTCCCTCAGCTGCTCCATGTCCGATTTCCACACCCCAGCCCCCCCAATTCCTTTCTGAATTTGTCCTCTCTTTTTATATAATAGTACCTATTGTCTTGGGTACTGTGGAATATTTCAAGCACCATAGAAGGCTCTCTCACCCCCCTTCCCCAGTCAATACTCCCCCAGGAGGTAACCACTAGTCCAGAATCATCTGGAGGACTTGTTAAAGCACAGATGCCTGGGCCCTATATTCAGAGATTCTGATTCAGTAGATATGGGTGGGACCCATAAATTTGCATTTATAACAAGTTCTCAGGTGCTTCTGGTGCTTTAAGAACCCCTGTACTAGTCTGACTTCTCTCAGCATCAATCAGTTTTGCTTATTCTTCAATGTCCTCTTTTGTGTCTGCCTTCTTTCTCTCATCCTTATGTCTATAAAGTTCACCCACATTGTTGAGTGTACCAGTAGTTCTTCTTTCTTTTCTTTCTTTGTCATATTTGTAGCATTTCATTGTATGAATATAGCACATTTTACTTATTCATTCTACTGTTGATGGATATCTGAGTTATTTACTGTTAGGAGCTATTATGAATAATGTTGCTGCTATGAATATTCTTGTACATGTTTTTGGTGGACATATGCACTCATTTCTCTATATACCTATGTATAGAATAGCTGGATCATAGGGTATGTATTTTTTCACTTTCTTAGGTACTGCCAAACAATTTTCCAAAGTGGTTATATGAATTTTTACTCCCACTAGCAGAGTATGAGGGTTCCAGTTGCTCCTTATCCTTGCCAACATTTGCTATTGATTTTCTTGTTTTAAATGTTAGCCATTTTGATGTGTGTGTGTGTGTGTGTATGTGTGTGTGTGTGTGTGTGTGTGTGTGTGTGTGTAGTATCTCACTGTGGTTTTAATTTGCATTTTGGATGGCCATTTAAACTAAGTTGCATAGTGTAAAACTATTAGGAGAGATGGGAATGCCCAGCACAGGGCCCTCAAACCAGTGACAGATGGTATGGTAAACACTGTACAAATCAGCTCAGATGATATGGTGGAGCACTGGATGGAGAAGGGGTGGAGAAAAGTTCAAGGGAAAATCCAAGCTTCTTCACTGTTTTTGGACTTACCTTCCTCCCTTGTACAGATAAGACAGTTCTCTCTTTGAAGTGGATCAGGGACCTCAAGGTTGGTCTTTGAGCTTGGGAATATTGAGGCAGTTAGTGCCAGTACCTGAGATGGGAATGAATTTTGTGTATAGGAGGTACAGAAAGAAAGCCAATATGGTTGAAGTGTAAGAAAAAATAGGGGAGGATACAGATACTGTTAGAGAGATCAACAGGAACCATCTTTCAAAGGGTCTTGTAGGCCATAGGAAAGAGCTTGAAGTTTATTCCAAGTGCAATGCAATCCAATAAAGGGTTTTCAGCAGGAGAGTGACAGGGTATGATTTATATTTTTGAAAATATCACTCTAGATAATGTGTAGAGCAGTGGTTCTTTATTTTTTAACATCTTTATTAGAGTACAATTGCTTTACCATGGTGTGTCAGTTTCTGCTTTATAACAAAGTGAATCAGTTATACATATACTTTGTCCCCATATCTCTTCCCTCTTGCGTCTCCCTCCCACCCTCCCTATCCCACCCCTCTAGGTGGTCACAAAGCACCGAGCTGATCTCCCTGGGCTATGCGGCTGCTTCCCACTAACTATCTATTTTAGAGCAATGGTTCTTGTCCTTGGCTACATGTTGGACTCATATGGGGAGTTCTAAAAAATACTGACTTCTGAGTCTTACCTCCCAAGATTCCGATTCAACTGACCTGGAGTACAGCTGGGGCATTGGGAATGAATGCAGAAAGAAGTGGGCAGATCGGAGACATATTTTGGATGTGGAATATATTGGGTTTGGAGATTGACCATGAACTATAGGGAGAGGAATTAGTGAAAGACACGGCCAAGTGTCTTACGTGCAACTTACAGTAGATGGTGGTGCCATTGGAGCACTGAGGGAGGAGCAGCAGGTTGGGTGTGAGACTGAGTTCAGTTTTGGACATACTGAGTTTAAGATAAATGAGCTATTCAAAGAGGTAGATAGGACTCCATAATGGATTAGATACAGTGAGGGGAAAGGAAGAAGGAAAACCAAAGAGGACTTCCTCCTTTATTGTCTTCTTTCAGCCTTTCCATGACTCTTGTCTTAGTTATTTGCACTTCTCTAGTTTAGATCCCATCACTGTGTTCTGGGTACTAAAAGACTAATAAGATAAACTTCCTACAAACGTGTTAGCTCACTCCATTCCATTTTCCTCTCTGATAAAATTTAGCTTTACACAGCTAAAATACACATGTACCATAGTTCCTCAAAGAATGACCCTTCTGGGGGGTATTTCAAGCCTCTGTGGCTGACTAGTGGGGAAAAGTTGAGAAAAACTGTGCTAAAATTTTGCCCCTTCAATTTCAGTGAGAAGGAGATGGCTTGATCAAGATAAACTGGGGCGAGTTCTGACTCCCTTTGGGAAAATGCAGACTTTGAACTAGGAGTTTTATATCCCTTGTCTCATTTGAATATTCTAGACCACTCTGGTTGTTATTATTGCCATTTTACAGTTAAAGAAACTAAGGCCCAGAAAGGTTAAGCAACTAATCATATACAGAACCTGGAGGCATATTTCTGCCATGAGTACTTGGAGAATTGGTTGATTTGTTTATTTGTTTGTTTACAACTGTCCTCCAAACCCTGTCCTGCCACATGCTCAGCTTCCCCAAACCAGTCACTACTTTCCATAGTAATCCTGACCACCAGCTTTTTGCACTCACTTCCTTATGGTCTCATCATGTGTTATGCCTCTGGGAGCACAGGTGATCCTGCCTAGAAACCTTCTAAGGAGCATCAAGGGAGTAAAAAGTCCCCTTAGATAAAAACTAGATAGGCTGGTGGACTGAAGTGGGATCGCCATTTGCGAGTTTCATCTCTTGAGTCCTGTCTTATAGTAACATGCCATCACCCCTGCCTCTGAAATGGAGGTCCCAAGAGCTGGAAGAGCCCTTCAAGAGCAGAGTCTCATTTCCAAAGGTAGGGAAGCAGGGCAAGAGAGGCAAGGTAGTCTGCCTGAAGTCACAGAGCTAATTAGAGGCAGAATTAGGGTAAGCCTCAAGTGTCCTGAGTCTCTATTTTTTTAATTTTTAATTTTATATTGGAGTGTAGTTGATTAACAATGTTGTGTTAGTTTCAGGTTTACAGCAAAGTGATTCAGTTATGCATATACATATATCTATTCTTTTTTGAGGCTCTATTATCTACATCCTGGAGTTCTGAGGGTCCTTCAAGCAGCCCTTCAGTCCCAAATCTATCCTCACACTCTGGTGAGATATAGGGGTGCAAGAAAGATGATATATTATTGGTGGGGGTTTCCCGAGTATATCTCTGGGAGGAGGCTTTCTGAAGGAATGGGTAAGGGGGAAAAAGAGCAGACAGAATCCTTGAGGCTGTAGCATAGAACTCTCCAGAACCACTGCAGTCACGTCCCACCCTGCCAGCCAGCCCCTCAGCCCTCAGCTTGGGGCTGGAAAAAGACATAGGACAGGGCTCCTTAATGAGAACATTTGGGAACCCGGGAAAGGTTAATGATCTGCAGCCTCAACCATCCGTCAGCTGCCCAGCCAGAGACAGTAAACACCGTTACTCATCTAATTAGCCAGGAAAGGCTGGGCAGGGGCTGAAGAAAGGGCCTTGGGGATTACAGTCCCCCAAGTGTCCACCTGCTTAGGGCTGTTGAAAGAGACCACCAGAAGGCACAAGCCCCCATTCCCAGAAGGAGTTGGGAGGGGGCTCACTCCCAGTCGGCCACCCTGCAGCTCTGGCTGCAGGCTGTGGCAAAGATGTGGAAGAGCATGGACATTTATTGAGGGCCTCCTCTATCCAGGCACTGTGCTGGCCATTCTTCTATGTGTCATCTTATTTTGTCCTCCCAGCAGCACTGCAAGGTCCTTACATTTATTAAGCACCTGTTGTATGCCCGTCACTTTACATATATCATTGGCTTTCACTTTTCTAAGAGTCCTAGGAAGTACTGGTTGGTATTTCACCCATTGCACAGGAGAGAAAATCAAGATTTACAGAGCATAATTGGTTTATTTGCTGATTTATTCAGAAAATGTATATTGCATGCCCACTGTGCCAGGCATCGTGCTAGGTGCTGAAGATATAATGATAAAATGACAGACACCGACTTTGCCTTCATGATGCCCACTGTCTAATGGGGGAGACAGACAGTAAAACAAGCTCACACAACTTGTAAGCAGCAAGACTGAGATTAGGATCTGAGAGTAGAGGAAAGCTGTAAGCAGGATGGTGAGGGGACTGAGGTGACAGGTATTGCGGGAATCAGACCAGAATACCCTTGCTCATGATGAGCTACTCTGTCTCCAGGAGGCCAGGCCCTGGGACCGATGATGTACCGCTGCTGGGGGTGGAGGGAGAGTTGAAGACCTCTCAAAGCATACGTGACCATTGCACTCTGGGAGGCTCTTCTCCTTTCCAGCCGCCATGAATTATTTCATCTCCAAAGAGGAGGTATTGGGGTTAAGAATAGCCTTGTGATTGCTGAACAGTCGATGGGGTGGGCCATGGCAGGGGAATGGGTATTCTCTGAGCACCTGGTATGTTCTCAACCCTATGCCAAGTTCTGGGAGGCGGTGCCCAGGAGCAAAGACCCAGTTTTTTTTTTCCCAGAAGGCCTTTAATCTAAGTTGGAAACATGATTTATTTTTATGGAAAGATTAAGGAAGATAGCCAGTTAAGAGCTGAACAGGGCAGTTCTGGCTAGTCAGCTTAGAAGCCTGAGATTCTTTGAGGGCTTTTTGGAAAAGACAGAGTAAGGGAAGGGGAGAGAGAGAGAAAGAGGGAGTGCACAAGTAAGAGAAAAAATGTAATCGAAAGAGAAAAAGAGAAAGACACAGAGCCATGGAGAGATACAGACAGAGATGGCAAACAGAGAAAGGTAGAGGTAGAGAGGAAAGAGGAGAGGGCAAGAGATAGAGGAGAGAAACAGGGACAAATTGTGGCAGAGACCAGAGCAACAGAGTGTGACAGACAAAATGACACAGTAGAGGGAGTGGGAGGGAGAAAGAGAGAGGCTGGGGCCTGCAGTTGGACAGGAAGGGGCTCAAATGATGAGGTCACCTATCACTCACTTTGAGGCCCTACAGATCACTGTGGAATCAGGCTTCAAATAGTTATCATATCCCAAAAAAGGAGCCTTTTACACTAGTAATGGGCCCAGTTGTCTGGGTGGCTGAAGAGTGGGGAAGTGAGTGTGTGTGTATATGTATGTGTGTGTGTGAAACTGACAGAAGTCACTGCATAGGCATGTGTGCACCTCTTTCCCACACTCTCACACTTATAAGCCTAGCTACTTGCAAAGCTGAAGGCAACCCAACTTGTAAAGTGAATCCTCTTTGTCCACGAAATGACATTCCTCCATTTAGGAAAGCTCTCCACTGGGAAGTGAGTTCCTGTCATTGGAACCGTAAGAAAATGTCTCCAAACCAGGAATATCAGAAGACCTAGGCTCACATTTAGGCAAAATCAGGATTTAGCCATTTACTGGCTGTGTGTCCTCACACTGTTTTGTCAACTTCTCTGGGTCTCGGTTTTCTCCCCAACGACTAAGTGGTTGTATTTAGTTCTTGGCCATTTTCCCACTTGAGCACGTGCAAGAAACAGGTGTAGCCTGGGCCCCCAAGGAAACCTATCCTGGTGACCTTTAATTTGAAAGGGTGAGGGGAGGGGAGGGGATCAACAGATCAGATCAGAAGGCAGTGTGGAATGAGGCAGGGGTATAAATAAAGTAATGCCTAAATGAGTCGTCTGAAATGGAATGGGCCCCTGGAAACTCGGCCCTTGGTCAGGCTCTCTTGTCCCCGTTGGCTGGCTCAAGGGAGGGGCCTTCCTCCTCTCACACCCCTCTTGGCTCCGGTCTGCCTCCCGCCTGCCTTCAACCTCCCTTCCACTTCACTGCTCAGTAGGGCTAAATAAATGTCAGAAATGATTAATGGGGACACTCCCAATTGAGAAACCAGCATGCACAATGGTGGGAGGGGAGACAGAATAAAAAGGCCCGATATGGGGTTTTTCAGGCCATGTTAAGGGCGTCTTGGGGAAAATGGCCATAACTTACTTGACTGGTCATGGGCAAGGTTGGGTCCATCCCAAAACCGTCTGACTCAAACCAGTTCTTCATTCTTTTTGACTGGATTATTGCAACAGCCTCTTCCCAGGCCTCTTTGCCTCCAGCTTCTTGCCTCCTTTCTCTTCACCACCCTTCACATTAATCTTTCTATATCCCAACAGTGAGCATACATCTCCTCTACTTGACTGTGAGCTATGTAATTCCCTTTGACAAGCACCATGTTTTTCACAGAGGAGGTACTCAACAAATGTTTGAGAGATGAATAAATGAAAGAATCAAATACCATGCGCCAGTCACTATACTAGTCATTGTAGCGAGGGCCTCCCATGTGCTCCTGCAGTCCACAGTGTTCATCCCTATCAAAGAATTTATTCCTCAGTTTGTAATTGCTTGTTTACTAGACTGGAAATTCTGTGAGGACAGAGACCACATTTATCAGGTTCACCTTCTCTGACATACCTTATTCTCGGCAACTTACACTGTTTTGAAGGAATGAATGGATGAATTTTCCACTGGGAATGTATTTTTCTTCCATCTCTAACTTCACATTCAGCAGTTATACATTGGGCACCTACTTATGTACAAGGCAGTGATCTGGGCATTAGAAATTTAACAGTGAGCAAAACAGACAAAAACTCCTGCTTTAATGGAGCTTATATTCTAGTGGGGAAGACAGTTGATAAATACATGGACATACATTTATATAAGCAAATGACAAATAGCGATAAGTGCCATGAAGAAAAATGAAGCAGGACAAAGGCGTAGAGAACGGTGGAGGGGACTCCTGTTTTAGCTGGAGACTTCAGGGACGACCTCTCTGAAGAGGTGACACATGAACAGAAACCTGGATAAGGTGAGGGATGAGGCATTTCAAACAAACGGAACTAAGAGTGCAACGGCCCTGATGCAGAAACGTGCTTAACAAGTTTCAGAAAATGTAAAGAGGCCAGTGTGGCTGAAGCATACTGAGCCAGGAGATGAGGAGGAGACAAGGTCAGAGAACTAGGCAAGGGCCAGATCAAGTAGGGTCATGGAGGCCATAGTAGAGAGTTGAGATCTTACTCTAAATAAAATCATAACTCAACAAAAGATTTCTAAGTAGGCAAATGACAGTTGATTGATGTTTTTAATAGATATGTGAACACTGGTGAAGAAAATCATAGAGGCAAAAGTGGGAGGAGAGAACCCAGTTAGAAAGTTAGTGTGATAGGCTAGGTCATAAACGATTACAGCTTGGTCCACAGCGTTACTAGTAGAAGTGAGGAGAGAGTGGTTGGACAAGATATGTTTGTTTGTTTGTTTCTTTTTTTGACTTTCAGTTTCCATCTCCCTCTTTTTTTTTTAACATCTTTATTAGAGTATAGTTGATTTACAATGTTGTGTTAGTTGCTGTTGTATAACAAAGTGAATCAGCTATACATATACATATATCCTCATATCTCCTCCCTCTTGCGTCTCCCTCCCTCCCACCCTCCCTACCTCACCCTTCTAGGTGGTCACAAAGCATCGAGCTGATCTCCCTGTGCTATGAGGCTGCTTCCCACTAGCTATCTATTTTACATTTGGTAGTATATATACGTCAATGCCACTCTCTCACTTCGTCCCAGCTTACCCTTCCCCCTCCCTGTGTCCTCAAGTCCATTCTCTAGTAGGTCTGCGTCTTTATTCCCATCTTGCCCCTAAGTTCTTCATGACCTTTTTTTTTTTTTTACATTCCATATATATGCATTAGCATACGGTATTTGTTTTTCTCTTTCTGACTTACTTCACTCTGTATGACAGACTCTAGGTCCATCCACCTCACTACAAATAACTCAATTTCATTTCTTTTTATGGCTGAGCAATATTCCATTGTATGTATGTGCCACATCTTCTTTATGCATTCATCTGTCAGTGGACACTTAGGTTGCTTCCATGTCCTGGCTATTGTAAATAGAGCTGCAATGAACATTGTGGTACATGACTCTTCTTTTTGAATTATGGTTTTCTCAGGGTATATGCCCAGTAGTGGGATTGCTGAGTCATATGGTAGTTCTATTTTTCGTTTTTTAAGGAACCTCCATACTGTTCTCCATAGTGGCTGTATCAATTTACATTCCCACCAACAGTGTAAGAGGGTTCCCTTTTCTCCACACCCTCTCCAGCATTTATTGTTTGTAGGTTTTTTGATGATGGCCATTCTGACTGGTGGGAGATGATATCTCATTGTGGTTTTGATTTGCATTTCTCTAATGATTAGTGATGTTGAGCATCCTTTCATGTGTTTGTTGGCAATCTGTATATCTTCTTTGGAGAAATGTCTATTTAGGTCTTCTGCCCATTTTTGGACTGGGTTGGTTTTTTTTATATGGAGTTGCATTAGCTGCTTGTATATTTTGTAGATTAAACAAGATATGTTTTGAATGCACAGCCAACAGACCTGTGGATAGTTTGGATGTAGGGTATGAGAGAAAGAAAAAGAGAAATCAGGGATGAGGCTGAGGATTTTATCCAGTTCAATTTCCATTCTTCATGGCTCAGTTGAAAGCCACCTCTTCTTAGAAGCCGTCCATGATGCACCCTACCTTACCACCATTAAAGCCAACTCTCCTCCTCAATTCCCATAGCATTTTGCAGCTGTGTAATGCTAACAAGAACATTCTACCTTCTGGCAGAGCAGAGGTACCTGTGCACATCTACCTCCCCCACTCGATTTAGAGCTCCCCAGGGACTTTGTTATTGTCATCTGTTTAGTCTTCACTGGACCCAGCACAGTGGCTTGTGCAGAATATTTTGACCAATAAATACTGTTGAAATTGAATAGATTAACTAAATTGAAGCTGTTTATTATTGCTTCCAGTGTATGGTTGCAAAACTCTCCAATCATTAGAAGGTAAGCTGAAGAATTATTTCAATATCACCAGTTTTTAATTACTAAAGTCCACTTGATAGATGCCTCTGCTTGAATTATTGGTATCATGAGGATTAAAATGTGCTCTCTTAATTAAAAGGAAGCTCATGTGTTGAGTGAGGGGCATGGAGGGTGCTGGAGGGTGAGATATTGAGTGGATTCTGTTCTCGCAGCTCATGTTCACCTAGTGAAGCTGTGAGGAGAAGTGAAAACTATCTAGAGGAGGACCAAGCTGATACTTATAAAAATGGCAGAAGTGAGAGGAGGCAGGGATTTTGGAAGCATGAGAGTTGAAGTATTTGGTTGGCCAAAAAGTTCCTTCGTGTCTTTCCATAGTATCTTTCCCATAATATATGGAACTGGGTTCAAATTTCAGCTCTGCCATTTACTAATCATGGTACTCTAAGGAAGTCACTTTAAAGTTTTTAATTGAAGTACAACTTATATACAAAAATGTGCATCAATCTTAACTGTGTCACCTGATGAATTTTTACATATGCATACACCCATGTCAGCATCTCCCAGATCAAAATGTAGAATATTTCCAGCATCTCAGGAGACTCCCTCATACCCCTTCACAGTCAGTACCCCTTGGAAAGGTAGCTACTATTATAACACCTATCACCATATAGCGGTTTTTCCTGTTTTAATCTTCATGTAAATGGAATTATACAGAATGTACTCTTTTGTGTCTGACTTCTTTCTGAGCAAGTCATTTAAACTCTTTAAGCCTCAGTTTCTTCAGCTATGTAACAGGAATACTAATAGCACTTACATCATAGGGGTGTGAAGATTTAATGAGATAAAGCATATAAAATGCTCAGGATAGTGCCTTGGGCATAGTGTGTACTGAATAAATATTAGTCCTTTCCTTCCTTACTTCCCTTCTAAGTTCTTAGAGCCGTATTAGGCACTCTTGATGTATAAGAATAAAAGGCAGTTCACATTCTTAAGGAGCTTATAATCTACTTAGGGAGACAAGGATACAAAGTGCTTGGTAAGCAGTAAATGACAATATTAATAAAAGATACTATTAATATAATGAATATAATAATATCAATTACTAATCCCATGGCTGATTGGAGAGGAGGCACGCAGTATCATGAAATGGTTAAAAGCATAGGTTTTGGAGTTTTTGGACTTCAGTTCTAGCTTCAGTTTCCCCACTTACCAGTTGTGTGACCTTGGGGATGTCACATAAGTCTCTAAGCCTCAGTTTCTACATCTATAAAATAAGGTTAATACTATTATCTACCTCATGGGATTGCTGAGAACATTGAATACAACATATGTCAAGTGCCTGTCACAGGGCCTGGAACATAGTATACACTTGAACAGTGGTATTTTCTGAGGTGTTTTTTCCTGCTTTGGGTTTCCTGCTAGGATTCATAAAGATCCAGAAGTACCAGCCAACCAGCGTTGGTTAAGTGGCTTGCAAAACCTCACCCATTCCAGTTGAACAAGTAGCAGAAGCCCCAAGATGACTGTAGAAGCCCGAGGGGCCACGTCTTTCTTTACCCCTCTACCTTTCTCTAGTAGACATTCAAGATACTACCAGTGACCATTGGTCTAGGGACTGTGCCTCTGAGCCTCCCAACCATGCTTTTTTTTATTGTTCATAAGCCTTAACTCCTAGTGATCCAGGTCCCCAAATGGGACTCTCCCTTGAAAAGCTGACTCCGTGCAGCCTTCTGCCAGGAGCCACGGCAAGCTGGCCCCAGTCCAGCAGTGGAAGACTCATTTGTCACTGAGGAGTGCAATTTTTATGGCCATTGGAAGTCAACATTTGCAAATCAAAATTCTTTAAACACTGCTTAGCATCACAGTGTTTTGAGAAAACATTTTCAAAACGTTTTAATGCATTCTACTTCCCACTGTTCAAAACAAATTTAAGAAAAACTTAAAAATCAACATGTCTTGAAAATATTTTTCATACCAAAACAAATGTTTCAAAAGCTTTTTGCAGATATGATGATTAGTGAGATGATTCAGCCCCAAAGAATATTTTCTCTAGTGTTGTTCTGATGATTGTATTTTTCAGGCTTGATTTAGTCAGATTATTGTCTCAAAACTATATTTATTTTCTATCCTCAGACTCAGCCAAGAGACCAAGGGAATTTAAAATCTTAAAGCTTCAACATAAAACATGTGTTGAATAAACGAATAATTTCTTCTTTTTGTCTTGGCTGCCAGAAGACTCAGAGTTATGTTAGGTAGAGGTAAGTATTTTACCCTTGGTTAGGTACAGATAACTATTTCACCCTTGGTTTTGCCTTGCTCTACATTTTACAAAAGCAGCTTTATTGAGGTATAATTGATATACAAAAAAACAGCACATATTTAAAGTATAAAATTCAGTGTTTGGACACCTGAATACACCTGTGAATCTATCACCACAATCAAGGTAATAGATATATCCATCACATCCAAAAGTTTCCTGGTGTCCCTTTGGGATTTTTTTGGTTTGTTTGGGGTTTTTTTCTGGCAAGAACACTTAATATGAGATTTACCCTCTTAATAAATATTTCAGTGCCTATCTGTGAAAGTCCTAGAAGAAGACATAGGAAAAAACTCCTTGACAGTGGTCTTGGCAATGATTTCTTGGCTATGACAACAAAAGCAACAAAAACAACAATAGGTAAGTGGGGACTACATCAGACTAAAAAGCTTCTGCTTTTTACCTGCACAGCAAAGGAAACAATCAACAGAATGAAAAGGTAACTGATGGAATGGGAGAAACTACTTGCAAACCATCTATCAGACAAGGGGTTAGTATCCAAAATACATAAGGAACTCTTAAAACTCAATAGCAAAAAATCAACCCAATTTAAAAAAATAAAGAACTGGGATAGACATTTCCATATGGTTTTTCTATCACTCTTTTGATCTTCATTTATCTGCCCTATTTCTCTGAATTTTTATGTTACTCTTCCTCAAATCCATTTTGGAAGTAGATGAAGTTATTAATGACATATAAAACATAAATTGTTCAAAATCTAGGAACAAGAAAAAAATGTGTTCAATAGAAAATGAGCAAAATATTTGAATTGGCATTTCACAGAATAGGAAATCTGAAATTATGGGGAAATGCCCAATTGCAGTAGTACTCAGAAAAATGTAAAGTTGAAAAACCATGAGATATCACTAAATGCATATTTAAATGGCAAAATTAGAAAGTCAGATAATATTGTGAGCCTGTGACAATATGGGGAATCATATATTCTCATGTATTGCTGGCAGGAATGTGAACTGGCAAAGCTACTCTGGAGAGTAATCTAGAGGTGCTTAAGGAAATGAAATACACATAACCCTATGACCAAGTTTATAGTTCTGGAACCGATCCATTAAGGGACATGTGCAAGTATTTATTTTAATTAATTAATTTATTTATTTTTGTCAGTGTTGGGTCTTTGTTGCTGTGCCAGGGCTTCTCATTGCGGTGGCTTCTCTTGTTGCAGAGCACGGGCTGTAGGTGCGAGGGCTTCAGTAGCTGTGGTGCGTGGGCTTAGTTGCTCCGCAGCATGTGGGATCTTCTCGGACCAGGGATCGAACCCATGTACCCCGCACTGGCAGGTGGATCCTTAATCACTGCGCCACCAGGGAAGTCCCAAGTATGTTTATGGAATCATCTTTTGTGTGATAGCACTGAAGGGAACCTAGATATCTATAACTAGTGGACTGGCAAATAAAATGTGATATATGCACATGATGAGAATACCATGGCTAATCAGAACTAATAGTCTAGATATAAGTCTTGGTCAGCTCAGGCTGCCATAATGAAATACCATAGGCTGGGTGGCTTAAACAACAGACATTTATTTTCTCACAGTTCTGGAGGCTGGGAGTCCAATTAAGGTGACAGCATGGTCAGTTTCTGGGGGGTGAGGGCTCTTTCTTGACTTGCAGATGGTGTCTTCTCCCTGCATCCTCATGTGGCAGAGAGAGAGAGAGAAAGCAAGCTCTCTGGTATCTCTTCTTATAAAAGCATTAATTCCATCATGAGGTCCCCACCCTCATGACCTCATCTAACTCTAATTACTTTCCAAAGGCCCTGGTCTCCAACTACCATCACATTGGAGTATAGGGCTTCAGTATATGAATTGGTGCTGGGGGGCCGGGCATAAACATTTAGTTTGCAACAATACACCTAAAGCAACATCATTAAACAAAAATGATGCTAAGTGAAAAAGTAATAAAGGGAATTTCGTAGTGCAGTACAATTTATGCAAAAACACTATAAAATTTCAAGATTACACATGTAGCTAAATTAATATATAGATGATGGATTGAAAGGGTGCTTATTAAGTATATTAGGGTGGATGTCTATGGGGGCAGAAGAGAAATGGGATTGGAAATGGGAAAAGAGGAAAAGAATAAAATTAATTAAAACAAAAAAGAGAGACCTTGTAATAAAGACTGTGTCATTAACCAAGGAAAATGAATGACTCAAGTCTATGAATCTTAAGGTCAAAATAACCAGAAAAATATTTATAAATTTAAGGGATATATTGCTGTGTTTCAATACTAGTTCCTATAAATAGACCAGAAAGCTTTCCTGGCCTTTAAGATATGGACTTTTTAATTCTACAGATGAAGAAGACCTCTGTGCCTACCTCAGGATCATATATGTGATGTGCAAGTAGTCAAGATGATTTCTATAGAAATGAGGGATTAGATTCTAAGATTAGATTCTAAAATCAAGACTTACCATATTGTCCGAATGAGAACGAGGTCTGAAGTTGGGGTATGGTGTTTTCCAAAGACACTGCAATGGTGGAAGGTTGTGTATAGGCAGGAGAGTGATCTCTGAAGAAGAGCATCTCAAAATTAAATTCAAGAGCATTCAGCCCCCAAAAAGGCAGATAAATGATGCCTAGTGTGTATGCTACCGTCTGGCTTGGGGAGTGGGAGTAGAGGTGGGAAGAAGGAGACACAGTTGAAAAGAAGTTGTTTGGGTAGGGAGAAAGTTCTTCCAAAAGGAGAGCAAGATGGGGAAAAATAGTCACAGATGGGAAGAGAGAGTAGAGGTTGTGCTGATCAGAGAGACCTGGAGATTAGAGATTGTGTTAGATTTAGGGGATGGGGGTTAGGAGAAGAGAGAGACTTTTCTAAATAAGAATCAAGAGTCTAACATCTAAATCTCAGTCTCTTATGCCTAGGTGCCAATCAGCCTGAGAGGAATCACCCTAATGATCCCACACACACACACACTCCATTGTGCAGTGTTACTGTTCTCCCTTGTGACAATAGGATGTGGTTTGAAAGCTGGTGGGGACAGGGCATACAGTCACTATCAACGTCGGCTTGGCTTGCCTAGCTCACTGGGTTCCATTTTGGTGGGGAAGAAATAGTGAGAGACTGAGACTTCCCTGGTGGTCCAGTGGGTAAGACTCCACGCTCCCAATGCAGGGGGCCCGGGTTTGATCCCTGGCCAGGGAACTAGATCCCGCATGCATGCTGCAACTAAGAAGTCTGCATGCCACAACTAAGACCCAGCGCAGCCAAAATAAACTATAAATAAATAAATAAATGAAAATAAATTTTTAAAAAAGAAATAACGAGAGACGAACAAAATACACTAGGTGTGCCACGAAAGTTCCAGAATCATAATTGTGAGTGGGTATGCCAGTTAATTGACTTTAAGTATAAAACACATTTTTTGCCTATTAGATTTTACTAATGAAATAAGAGGCATATTTGTCTTGAGGGCACGACATAGAGTGGGGATTTATTTCATTTTATGGAACATTATTGAGTATCCTCTGTAAGCCTAGAACTAAGTTTAAAAGATTTTTAAAAATCCCATGATCCTCAATTCTCAAAGAGTTCATTGTCAACCAATTTTTTAGATTCTCAAAATTAAACCTAGCATTGACATTTTGAAGTCAATCAATCAACATATAGCCACACCTGAGCCATCCTTTTAGGAACTGGGGCTATGAACTGTTGCCAGTGCAGTGGGAAAGGGAAAGAAGAATGCTGAGAACTTACTATGTATCAGGCTCCACAACTGAGCTTGTTATGTATTCTTTCATCAGGATTCTAAAAAGGAGGTTCTTGGAGAAACAGAAGAAATTGGGGTTATTTTGCCTAGCAATGAGGGATGTCTTGGCTGTCTCTAGATGTCTGAGGATTTGTCATTTGCAGAGACATAACTGTGCCTTGTAGCTCCAGAGTGAAAACACTAGCCCATAGAAGGAACTTTTCAAAGGGATAACATTACTTCATGGGTCAAATAAATCAAAAGTATAATAATAATAATAGTCACAGCTCCCATTTACTGATCACTTACTAAGTGCCAGGCTTTGTGCTGAGCATTTTAAATCCATTATTTTAATTTGTTCTCTCAGAGATGCAATGAGCTAAGTGTTCAAACCAACTCTTCCAAAAACTGGCATAAGAGAAAAACAGAGTTAGCTGCATTGAAAAACTTTGCCCCTACAATTTAATCAAATTAAGATGCATCTTTTCAGCAGTAGTATTACTTTTTCACTAGATACGAGGGCACAATTCTCCTTCAGGGCATAGGGCACACTGCTATACCAACATCTACCTCCCTTTGTGATTATCATTTCTGAACTCTGGTCACTCTTCCCCATTTTCTGAGGACTGGATCTCTGGCTTCCTTGACACCCCAGGTCCTGCCATCATCCTAAGTAACCTCAACAATATCTGTGTGGAAGACCCATCCCACACAACCTGGCCTCATAACTCCTCCTAACTCCTTTAACCTCTTACTACCTCAACTATCACCAGCCATTTGACATCACTGGACATGGCTTCACCCGCTAGGAGACTCAACTCCAATATTCCATTGTGACCAAAATCTCATAGCAATGGCTGAGTTCCATGTCACCTGCTCTGTTTTTTTAAATTATTTTTATTGGAGTATAATTGCTTTACAATGTTGTGTTAGTTTCTGCTGTACAGTGAAGTGAGTCAGTTATATGTATACATATATTCCCTTCCTCTTGGACCTCCCTCCCACCCACCACCATCCCACCCATCTAGGTCGTCTCAGAGCACTGAGCTGAGGTTCCTGTGCTTTACAGCAGGTTCCCATTAACTATCTGTTTTATGCATGGTAGTGTATATATGTCAATCCTAAAAATCCTAATCTTAATCTCCCAATTCGTCCCACCTTCTCCTTCCCCTGTGTCCACATGTCTGTTCTCTACGTCTGCGTCTCCATTCCTGCCCTGCAAATAGGTTCATCTGTACCGTTTTTCTAGATTCCACATATATGCATTAATATACGATATTTGTTTTTCTCTTTCTGGCTTACTTCACTCTGTATGACAGACTCTAGGTCCATCCACATCTCTACAAATGACCCAATTTCATTCCTTTTTATGGCTGAGTAATATTCCATTGTATATATGTACCACATCTTCTTTATCCATTCATCTGCCATTGGACATTTAGGTTGTTTCCATGTCCTGGCTATTGTAAACAGTGTTGCAATGAACATTGGGGTACATGTGTCCTTTTGAATTATGGTTTTCTCAGGGTATACGCCCAGTAGTGGGATTGCTGGGTCGTATGGTAGTTCTAGTTTTAGTTTTTTAAGGAACCTCCATACTGTTTTCCACAGCAGTTGTATCAATTTACATTCCCACCAACAGTGCAAGAGGGTTCCCTTTTCTCCACACCCTCTCCAGCGTTTATTGTTTGTAGATTTTTTTGATGATGGCCATTCTGACCAGTGTGAGGTGATACCTCGTTGTAGTTTTGATTTGCATTTCTCTAATAATTAGTGATATGGAGCATCTTTTCACGTGCTCTTTGGCCTTACGAGACCTCCAGTGCCTGAAATCCTTCATTTTCTGCTCATTTCCTTCCTTGTCTAGCCCAGATCTTGGGGCACATTTATTTAGCACTGACTGCATCTTCATCCCTTTGCCCTCCAAATACCATGTGTGCACTATGTAGTCTCAGCTTTGTGTCCCTCCAAACATCTGATTTCTCTAATCCCATAATGCCCACTGTGGGAGAAAGGAGAGCACTCCAAACATTGGTGCCTATGATACTTTCCAATTTCAGTGCTTGATTTTCAAGCACTAACCCAAATTTGCAATCCTTTGATAATTCTACTTGGCCATAACATAATATCTTTTAAATATATTATTGGGTGTGATTTGCTAAAATTTGTTAAGAATTTTTGTGTATATGTTTTTGAAGGATATTGGTCTATACTTATGTTGTGATGACTGACTGGTTTTGGTATCAAGGTAATGCTGGCACGTAGATGAAGTTTTTTTTTGTTATTTTTGTTTTTTTTTTTTGCGGCCCGCGGGCCACTCACTGTTGTGGCCTCTCTCGCTGTGGAGCACAGGCTCCGGATGCTCAGGCTCAGTGGCCATGGCTCACGGCCCAGCCGCTCCGTGGCATGTGGGATCTTCCCAGACCGGGGCACGAACCCATGTCCCCTGCATTGGCAGGTGGACTCTCAACCACTGCGCCACCAGGGAAGCCCTAGATGAAGTTTTAAAGTGTTCCCTCATTTTAATTTTTCTGGAAATGTTTGTGTAGAACTGGTATTATTTCTTGCTTCAATATTTGGTAGAATTTACCAGAAAAGCCATTGAGGGCTAGAATTTTCTTTGTGGGAAGGTTTTAAACTACAAATTCTTTAATATCTTTAATACATTTTGGACACTTCAAGTTAGCCTTTTCTTCTGAGTGAGCTTTGGTAGTTTCTGTCTTTTAAAGATTTGTCCATTTCTTCTACATTGTTGAAATTATTGGCTTAAAATTGTTTATAATATTCTTTTTTATCCCTTATTACTTGTAGAATCTGTAGTGGTGTCACCTCATTCCCGATATTGGTAAATTGTGTCTTCTTTCTTTTTTTTCCTGGTCAGTTTGGCTAGAGGTTATTAATTTAATTAATCTTCTCAAAGAACTAGATTTGGTCACATTGATTTTCCCTAATGTGTTACTGTTTTATATTTCATTGATTTCTTGTAACTTAATGTAACACTTTTCTTTTTTTCTAATATAACCTTTCATGGTATAAATTTCCCTGCAACCACTGCTTTAGCTGAAACCCACAAATTTTGATATCTTCCATTATCATGATCATTCTGTTCAAAATATTTTAAATTTTTTTGTGTGATTTCTTATTTGACCCATGGGTTATTTAGAAGTATATTGTTTAGTTTTTAAATATTTGGAGATTCTTCATACATCCTTATGTTACTGATTTCTAATTTCAATTCTAATTTGGTCAAAGATCATATTTGTATAATTTTAATCTTTGAAAAATATATTTAGGCTTGTTTCATGGGCCAGAATATGGTCTGTCATGAGAAAAGTATACATACTTGGAAATGTATTTATTCTGATACTTTTTGGTGGTGTATTCTATAAATGTCATGTAGGTCAATTTTATTGATGGTACTATTCCAGTTTTCTTTAACCTTACTGACTTTCTGTCTACTTGTTCTATCAGTTATTGAGAAAGGTGTATTGAAATCTCCAACTTTAACTGTAAATATGCCTATTTTTCCTTTCAGCTCTATCAGTGTTTATATCATGTATTTTTGAATCTCTGTTATTAGGTGCATAATATCTAAGATCGTTATATATTTTTGATGAATTGACTCCTTGACATTATGAAATGACCCTCTTTGTTTTTTGTTTTGTTTTGTTTTTCTTCAAATTTATTTTATTGAAGGATAGTTGATTTACAATGTCGTGTTAATTTCTACTGTACAGCGAAGTGATTCAGTTATACATATACATACATTCTTTTTCATATTCTTTTCCATTATGGTTTATCACAGGATATTGAATCTAGTTCCCTTTGCTATACAGTAGGACCTTGTTGTTTATCCATTCTATATATACTAGTTTGCATCTGCTAATCCCAAACTCCCAATCCATCTCTCCCCAATCCCCCCTCCCCCTTGGCAACCATAAGACTATTCTCTATGTCTGTGAGTCTGTTTCTGTTTTTTAGATAAATTCATTTGTATCAGTTTTAGTTTCCACATACAAGTGCTATCATATGGCATTTGCCTTTCTCTTTTTGACTTAATTCACTTAGTATGATAATCTCTAGGTCTATCCATGTTGCTACAAATGACATAATTTCATTCTTTTTTATGGCTGAGTAGTATTCCATTGTATATATGTACCACATCTTCTAAATGTTCTTCTGTCGATGGACATTTAGGATGTTTCTACATCTTGGCTATTGTAAGTAGTGCTGCAGTGAACATTGGGGTGTGTGTATCTTTTCAAATTATAATTTTCTCTGGATATATGCCCAGGAGTGGAACTGCAGGATCATATTTTCATTATTTCTTATTCTTGGCATATAGCAGATTTTTATTTGTCTTTTAAAACAGGAAAAAATAGACAAACACTGTCTTATTATTATTATTATCATCATCAGTAGTAAAGATGAGACTAGAAGCCCTTTGGAGGACTAAAACCTGTTATCGGGAAGAGTTAGAGTTAGTATACAGAAGCACAGATAGAGGGAGCACTTAGAAAGCTGCCTGGGATGTACATTTAAATCTAGGCTCAGGAGCAAACATGTCAGTTCTCTTTGACAGAAAAACCTTTGCCACAGATCCTAGGCAGTTACGTTGGTGGAACCTTCCCAAGATGTTAGAATTTGTAGGAATGAAATGACCCTCTTTGGTCTGAAATCTATGTTGCAGGTATTGATATGGTCACTCTAGCTTTCTTTTGTCTATTGTTGGCATGATTAACCTTTTTTTCCCCCCGTTTTTAAAAGATATTTTCTTCTGATGTCTTCTGACTTGCGTTGTTTCCAATAAGAAGTCTGCTGACTTTCTGGGGCTTCCCTGGTGGCGCAGTGGTTGAGAGTCCACCTGCCGATGCAGGGGACACGGGTTCGTGCCCTGGTCTGGGAAGATCCCACATGCTGTGGAGTGGCTGGGCCCGTGAGCCATGGCCGCTGAGCCTGTGCGTCTGGAGCCTGTGCTCCGCGCTGGGAGAGGCCACAACAGTGAGAGGCCCGCATACTGCAAAAAAAAAAAAAAAAAAAAAGAAGTCTGCTGACTTTCTTATATTTGTCCCTCAGTATGTAATATGTGCTTTTTCCCCATTGGATTCTTTTAAGATTTTTCTTTATCACTAATTTTAATTAATTAGAATATGATATGCCTCAGTGTAGTTTTTTCATGCTTCTGTGCTTGGGATATTGAGATTCTTGAATTTGTAGGTTTATAATTCTCATCTAATTTTGAAAATGTTCAGCCACTTTTTCTTCCAATATTTTTTCTGTCCCCCCCTCCTCCTTTTCTTTCCTTCTAATGAACATCACATGTTCAGGCTGATAAAAATTGTCCCACTACTCACTGTGTTAACTTTTTCTTTTTTTCTCTGTTTAATTTTTGATAGTTTCTAATGCTCTGTCTTCAAATCTTGTAATCCTTTCACTGCAGGTTCCTCTTCCTCTATTTATCCCTTACGCACTGATGTTCCTCTAGGGTTTTTTCCTGTGCTACTTTTTCTTCTCACTCTGCACACTGATCCACTTCCAGGGCTTCAGTTACCATTTCTATTTTGATCACTGCTAAAACTTTATCTTTAGCCCAGATCATTCAGTATTTTAGTATTTCTGACTGCCTATTTGACATCTTCCCTGGCTTGACCCAAATGTACTTCAGCTCACACAGAAACTATTATCTCCTCCTGTATGTTTTATTAGCAACACAAAACAACTGGTTACCAACACCAGAAATACGGGTCTTATCAAAGATCCCCCTATTCTCCAACCCCGACATCTATTTGATGATGACATTTTGTCAGTTGTAGTCTTTAGCATGACTCAGGTGGTTCTGCTTTTCTCTATTAAAACTGCATTGAGGGGCTTCCCTGGTGGCGCAGTGGTTGAGAGTCCGCCTGCCGATGCAGGGGACACGGGTTCGTGCCCCGGTCCGGGAAGATCCCACGTGCCACGGAGCGGCTGGGCCCGTGAGCCATGGCCGCTGAGCCTGCGCGTCCGGAGCCTGTGCTCCGCAACGGGAGAGGCCACAACAGTGAGAGGCCCGCGTACCACAAAAACAAAACAAAACAGAACAAAACAAACTGCATTGGCTTAAGTTCTAGGTCTTTCTCATCTATATAATTACAAGTCTCCCTGCCTTTATAAGCCTCTTTCAATCTTTCTTACACTTTGCCTACTACAGAATGACTTTCTATTATGCAAATCTGATCACGTCATTATCTAAGTTCCTATGGACAACGAAATACAGTTCAAATTTCTTCACATAGGTTACGAAAACTCCCATGATCATTTGCCTACTTCATTAACATAAGTTTTTATAGATCTTCTATGTAAGTAATCCATGATGACTATTTGCAGTTCCTTGAAGAAGCTATGTTGTTTCATACCTCTATGTCTTTGCTTAGGCTGTTCCCTCCTCCTGAAATATCCTTTTTACCTTTCTGTATGGCAAACTCTTACTTATAATTTCAGACCCAGCTGAAGAGTTTTTCTGTGAAGCATTTGCTGAACCACCCAGGCTAATAACTCCTTTTTTGAGCCACCAAAGTACTTGGTACCTCTATTATATCATTTTTTACATTCTATTACAAATATTTGTTCATGTCAGTCTTCCTTACTATACTGTGAGCTTCTTTAAGACTTGAACCTTATTGCATTTCTGTATCTCTAGCACAATGCTTAACATATGAAAAATGCTCAATGAATGTTTTTTGATGTGTAGAGTTGTTTTACCTTGTATATAAAATTGGTAAGAGGTGTGGCAGGATTTGAACCCAGATTTTTGTGAAGTCAAATCCTTGTTTTATCCACTACTTGATCCTATCTTCCAGTTAAATATCCCAATTCACTGAATTTTCCTTCCTGAAGTTTCTCTATATGGAAACTGATCTTATTTGAACATTTTGATCTCTCTCTCTCTCTTTCTCTCTCTTTCTCTCTCTGTCTCATTGTCCACTTTTTCTACACGTATCTTAAAGTATAAGACTTTTAAGTCTGGAAAGCTACACAAGGTATGAAAGTTTGCATTTTCCAAATATAGCTACAATAATATCTCATATTCCACATGCTGTTCTGCAACATCACTCTCCCATCAAGAGGCAGAGTCCATTTCTCCATTTCTTTGAGTCTTCAGGCGATCTATGACTGCTTTGGCCAGTAAAGTAAAATAAGACGATGTCGTGACCATTCTTGGAATATCTCTTAACCGGTCTGGCAGTTTCCACTTCCTACCTCTTGAAAGCCAGCTAACATGTGAAAACCCTGAGGCTACCAATGCTATGAGAAATTCAAGTCATGTGGAGAGGCCCTAGAGAATGAGGTGTCATGTTGAAAGAGAGAGAGAGACCAAGGTGTCAGACCTTGAGGTGCAGACATTTAGGTGCAGAAGTTATACTGAAAGTGGAGTATCCAGACCTAGCTTTTCAGCAGACTCCATATGAATCAGAGACAAATCACCAGCCAATAACTTCCCAAATTCCTGATCCATGAAATTGTGAATAAGATAAAACTGTTGCTTTAGGCCACTAAATTGTAGGTGATTTTTTACACAGCAATAGATAATCAAAACGGAGGAAAGGGGAATATGACTAACATATCTATCATCATGGGAAGCTCAAAATAAAACCTTTTTCCCTAAGCCCCAAAATACCAAGAGGAGGAAGTCAAACTAGAGATTAGAAAGAAAGGTACGGACAAATAGGAAGCCTTCTTAATAGCTTTAGCAGGAAATAAATAGTATTTAGAGCTCGGTACCCCTTGAAGTGGTGGAGGCAAACTATAAATGACTTCCAAACAGGCAGGAAATAAAGGATTCATTTTCAATAGTACAGATGGCAAGGATCAAGGAAAGGTAGCAGCTATTCAGGACTGCAGAAAGAGTATTCCCCAAAGTCATGATAGGTTGAAATAATGGGTTAAATATAAAAAAAATTAAGTATTAATTAATAGTGATGCAATCGAGTTCAACCTGCATGTGTATAAAAATAAATAATTAGCACAACTTGTGAGATAATAATTTAGGTGCCAGTAACTGCTCAGAGAGGTAATAACTTCTTAAACCACATTATTAAAAGTGGAAAATTCCAAATGAAGGCATCTGACCGCTTTTTTTTTTTTTTTTTTACTCAGAAAATACCTGGAAGATGTCCTTAGTTCTGTGAGCAATCAAGAGTGAGAGGACTCAAAGCCATATAACTTAAAGGAACTGCTCGCCGTTTAGGTCCCTATCAATCTGGAGAGTCTCTGAATCTAGATTTAGATGCATTTTTGAAATTCTAAAGGTCTCACACAATTCCTCAATACCTTGGCCCAGCCTGGATCCACTGTAGTGGTGTTCTGTAAATCCAACTGCATAATACTCTAACAAGATCTAGAAAGGCAGAGTCCAGAGGGAGAATTGCTTCTGGGCTTTCTCATGGTAAGATTTGATTAAGGCAGGCTTTCCCATAAAACCTCTGAGGTAAACTGGGCTAGGTCTTGTTTGGATGGCCTTGCTATCTTACAAACAGGAAGGATTTCCAATTTCCCACTTAGAAAAGGCTAGCCTACATGAGGTCAAGGTCATTTGGACATGACTTCACCAGAATTTTGCCCCTGTGTACTTTGCTTTGTGATGTATGACTCATCATAATTAAATTTTGAGCTAGATTAACTATAATTCCTGCACTTATTAGGTGATCAGGGTTTAAAGCCCTTGTAAAATAGGATGAGCTGCTCATTCTGATAATACAATTAAATACCCAACAGAGCTGATATTTTATTTTAAGGAAGAGTAATTTTTGATTAATGATGCATTTTATTTCCCAAATCCCTGCAGCAGTGGGTCACATCTTCAGTGAGAAAACCAAAGAAAAAGTGTAAAGCTAGAAAATTTGGAGGTAGATTAGTGTTTGGAGGCAGATTAGTATGGCCTCTCCAGAGTTGGCTTCTGCCTTGGAACCCCCTTCCAAGACTCTCTTCCCCTGGGCACATATGTACCTCAGGATTCTCCACAGCAGTGTATGCCTGGAAATATTTTTCTGGAAGCACCGATCTCCATTTCCCTCATTTCCTTTTACAGAACAAGGGCATAGTATCAGCATTTATGAGGTTCTTTGGCAATATATCCTTAGCAAGATCTATGTGAAGGAAGGACTGTTTGGGAGGGATCAGGAAATGCTTCCTGAAAGAGATGATATTTGGGAAGAGTATTGATTCAAGGCTTACATGAGAACTGTGGCACATAATTTGGGGTCAAGGAAATCAGTAACAAGGTTATTTTAGTAATCCAAATGAGAGATCAGCAGTTGGGATGAAGAGAAGACATAGTCAGCCAATATTAAAGAAGTAGAAGCTTAAAGAATTGCTGATTGATTGGATGTTTGTGGGACACTGAGTGGGGAGGGTCAAGAAAAATTTCCAGGTGCTTAATTTGGGTGATAGAGCATATGGTGGTAGATTAGGTAGTAAAGTATGTTTTGTGTGGGAGGATTATTTCCTCTGGAATGGTGGAAGAAATTTTGAGTTGAGGTTAACTGTGGCACATCAATGTACAGATGTCTAATAGGCATCTGGATGTGTAGACCTAAGATTCAGAAAAGAGAAGAAGTAGATTTAGAATTCATTGACATAGTACTTGCATCCATGGATGTGGACCAGAAATAGGGTGTTTAAGTTACACTATGAGAAGAAGACCAAGGATTTAACTCTGGTGAAGATTAACTAGAAAGGTATGAGCCAAGGAGGAGCCAGGAAAGAGACTGAGCAGAAACAGATATCAGTGGCTTTAACTATGGAGAACTGAGGACCATTGAGGCAAAGGGCAGGGAGGACACCTTGAAAAATGCATCAGCTTTCTCAACAAGCAGTATTGGTGGGAGAGGGGCTGAGGAAGATGCTACAAGTTTAGAGTTTAGCACAAGTAAAGGCACAGAAGGTGAACTGGGAAAGGTGCCAAGACAAGCATTTCAGTGAACTAAATTAAGCTTTTTCCCTGGAAGCAATTTGCCATCATTACCTACCCTGCCAAGGAGCCTCAGTGTGATTTCTCCCCTTCTGGAGTCCAGGTAGGCATTTCTTTTTTCCTTGTCATCTGGCTTCCAGGGAGCAACATCCATCTTTTGCTGTCTTCCCCAAACCCTTCACTGTTGCTGGTCTCTGAGAAGGATGGAAGCTGAGATATTCAAAGTCTACCAAAATCTGGCCCAAACAAACCTTCCCATTATATCTTTCCTTTCTTTTGTCCAATCCCAGCTCCTTTGAAATGCAATCACCCACTGATTCCATCTAACCCATCTGATTTCTTACCTCTGTGCCTACATCATGCTGTTCTCTTTCCCTGGCAGCCCCTCATTCCCACCCATTTACCATTTCTTCAAATTCCACTTATCCTTCATAAGTCAAGCATACACCATGAAGTCATTCCCGCTCCACCAAAGAGATCTGAGTGTTCTCTGTAGACTATCAGAGAATGTTGCTCACTTATGGCATGAATCCTACTTTGCTATGCATTTGGAGTTATCCTTGTCTGCTTCCAATTTCTCTCTCTAGACTATGGTAAATTCCTTTGAGGGCCTAGACCATGTCTTGTTCTTCCTTGTGTCTTATCCACTAGTACCAAGCACAGTGCCTGGTATGTACAAAGTGTTCAATAAATGTTTATAGAATGAATGAGTGAATAAATGAAGGAAAGAATAAATGACTTGTGGGAGAGCTCAGTGCTGATCTCAGAAAGAGAATTTTCTCATTCCTGGCCCCCAGATCACAAACGAGGTCATATTACAAGTCATGGGTCTTGTTTTACCCCAATAAGAAAAAGGCTTTGCTATATATCGTGCCAAATCTCTCATTGATCAGGTGCATAGTAATTTATTTTCTGTGTGTTCCTTTCTCCACATCCAACTATGAACTAATGCCATGATGTAGGGCAAAGAGCCTGGCCTAGATATGGCTTGGGTTTGAATTCTGATATTGTCTGTTACCTACTCTTTGTGAATTTAGGACAGGTCGCTTGCCCTCTTTGCTCTGTAAACAGGGGTGTCCATCTCCAGTGCTGCTGTGAGGCCCCAGAAAGCTATGGAGTATACAGTTTATACAGTCTTTTGCAAAAATAGACTGGACTCAGGTGAGGCATTGTCATTAATGAGGCAATTAATCTGGTTTGGAATAAGGAGATCTGGATCCTGTCCTGGTTGGATCAGGCTGCTTTTTAATCACTATGCTGGCTGCTGCAGAGCTCTGGGACATGACTTTGAGTTATGTAGATGACACTTGTTAATGACAGAACAGTCTATAGGGGGATGAGCTCGGATATGGTGGAGAGTCCAAGGTAACTAGATTAGCTAGTAACAAGCCTCTACCAGGAGTTGGTAATGAGATCATCAGGGCAATATTGCAGGGAAATGGAACAGAAAATTGAGCCAAAGTGTGGATTTTCAGGCAGTTTGGGGAAGGGGTGTTGTGTGTGTGTGTGTGTGTGTGTGTGTGTGTGTCTGAGGGGGGATCAGGAGTCATTAATAGCAATAACTCTTTTTTAAAGAAATAATTGGTTTATTTAATTATTTGAAATAAATTAATAGTAAACACCATTTGTGCATTTCAGAGATGTGTTCATATTATGATTTAACCATATGCTTTCCCTTATTTTATTTTATTTATTGAAGTATAGTTGATTTACAATCTATTAGTTTCAGATGTACAACATAGTGATCCAATATTTTTATAGATTATACTTCATTTAAAGTTATTACAAATAATGGTTATATTTCCCTGTGCTGTACAATATATCCTTGTTGCTTATCTATTTTATACATAGTAGTTTGTACCTCCTAATCCCATACCATTATCTTGTCCCTCCCCGCTTAAATAAACTCTTGTCACTTGCATAACAGCCTTTGACAACTTGCAAAGCATTCTCACAGCCACTACCTCTGAAGTCAGAAAACAGTACTTCCACTTCCCAAGATAACTAAAGTAGCATCTTTCTTAACCTTTCCTTTCTTCTCCTCTCCTAACCTTTTCTCTCAACTAATGTCTTCACCCAACTTTTGGGCCCTGAGGAAGCTTGTAAAAACTGAGCCTTAGAGAGTGAAGAAACTTGTACATGGGGCAGAGCTGGAACTTGAACTTTAGTCTGATGCCCTATTTTAATTTAATATTTACCTTTTTTCTCTATGCATAAAGGCAATTGCTCATTGTAGAACATTTGAGGAGAAAGGAGACTCCGACAAGTGTAAAGAAAACGTAATTCCCTCATAATCCAACCTCTCAGAGATAACTGTGAATATTGGATCCCTATGTCCTTACAGATTTTTTTCTGTGCAATTTGACATGTTTGAGATTCTGCTAAATGTAAAATTGTGTATTCCTGTGTACTTTCTTCTGCATCATGATCTGTGTAGTTCTCTTTTCTACTATTAACTCCCATGCATACACTCTTCCAAACCCCTGTAGTCTTCAAAACCCCCATCTGTCAAATGAGGTTTGTAGCAATATCCCATCAGCATCTTACAGCTGAAGTGAGGATCCTTTGAAATTCTAAAGATAAGGGTATTTTGAGAAATCTCAGCATGTGGTATGTGGAGAGGGTGTCAAGTGCGGGGCTTGGGGTTAAACCAACGATAAGCTACTCTGAACCCTTCTCTAGTAAGCCCCCTGTCCACTCACTGGAGATGAATCTTTCCAGGAACATCCCTGCTAAACACTCCTTCAGCTGTGTTCTCCCCATCTGATGCTTTCCCCTTAAGGCCTCCCTCTGCTGTCTCCAGTTCAACCTCAGGTGACCCTTAAGCAATAACCTGCAAGGCTGAATGGGATGTCATAATATTAAATATAACTTGAGAGCATGAATAGGTCATCTTGTACTTCTCCAAGGTCACGGTTTAAAAAAACACAAACTTTTATTCTCTCATATTGTTTTTTTTCCATATTGGGTTGTAGAGGTTTGTTCTTAATGTTTCTATAGATGACAGAAACTTGAAGGGAGAGGTCCCAGTATTGAGTTCAAATCTATATGGAATGAACTCCCTAGAAATATTCACCTATTGTTAGCTTATACTTTCAGTGGTGGCAGAGTTCTTCATTTAGAGGGATGAGGTGACATGTGGCCACTAGTGGCTTAGTCCTTGGGGAACCTAGATCACTGAGAATCTTAGATTAATGCTTCATTGGGCTGTGGTTTTCTGGCATTTGAGTGGATAAAGTTTAGAGGATTACATAGCCTGAGCAGGGGAGGGGAAAGAGTTCTCTCCCCCAGGTACTCATGCCCTTGGTCTGTCTAAAACTGCAGTTATGTAGCCATTCATATTTATTTTCCACATCAAAGATTAATCCTATAGCACACAGCAGCATTTCTCAATGTGTGGTCCATGAACTACGTATATCAGAAGCACTTTAGTTGAAGCCTGGGAATCTGCATTGGAAAAGCATCCCAGGCGATGCAGATGCACACCAAAATTTGGTCCCCAAAACCCCAGTCCCTGCAATGCTCTGTGAAAAAAGTGGATGTCATGGTTAAGGAATTTTTGGACACAGTGCCTACTGTGCTCCCCTCTTAGGAAAGTCATAATGCACATTGGCATATTAAAAGCTCTAAGAAGTCTTTCATTAAGGAAACAATCTTATGTCCACTAATATAAGATTAAATAAATTATGATACAGATACAATAAACTCTTATGCTGTTTTTTTTTCTAATAAAGTAGCCCACAAAGTACTGAGAGGCAGCATGGTGTAGATGTTAAGAACACAGGCTCCAGTATTAGAGAGGCTTGAACTCAAATCCAACCTATGTCATTTAATTATTGTGTGATGTTCACCAGTCAGAACGGCCATCATCAAAAAATCTACAAACAATAAATGCTGGAGAGGGTGTGGAGAAAAGGGAACCCTCTTGCACTGTTGGTGGGAATGTAAATTGATACAGCCACTACGGAGAAAAGTATGGAGGTTCCTTAAAAAACTAAAAATAGAATTACCATATGATCCAGCAATCCCACTACTGGGCATATACCCAGAGAAAACCATAATTCAAAAAGAGTCATGTACCCCAATGTTCACTGAAGCTCTACTTACAATAGCCAGGACATGGAAGCAACTTGAGTGTCCATCGACAGATGAATGGATAAAGAAGTTGTGGCACATATATACAGTGGAATATTACTCAACCATAAAAAGAAATGAAAATGAGTTATTTGTAGTGAGGTGGATGGGCCTAGAGTCTGTCATACGGAGTGAAGTAAGTCAGAAAGAGAAAAACAAATACCGTATGCTAACACATATATATGGAATCTAAAAAAAAAAAGGTTCTGAAGAACCTAGGGGCAGGATAGGAATAAAGACGCAGACGTAGGGAATGGACTTGAGGACACGGGTAGGGGGAAGGGTAAGCTGGGACGAAGTGAGAGAGTGGCATGGACATATATACACTGCCAAATGTAAAGTAGATAGCTAGTGGGAAGCAGCCACATAGCACAGGGAGATCAGCTGTGTGCTTTGTGTCCACCTAGAGGGGTGGGATAGGGAGGGTGGGGGGGAGGGAGACGCAAGAGGGAGGAGATATGGGGATATATGTATATGTATAGCTGATTCACTTTGTTATAAAGCAGAAACTAACACACCATTGTAAAGCAATTATACTCCAGTAAAGATGTTAAAAAAATAATTATTGTGTGATCTTGAGAAAGTTCTTTAAATGTGATTTCTTTTCTCTACAATGGGGATAGTAAAAATAGTACCCGTCTTATGGGGTTACTGTGAGTTTTAAATAAAGGAAAACATGAAATGTTTTTAGAATTTACTTGGCACATGGAAAATGCTCAATAATTATCAGCTGTTATGATCACTGACATGGGAAGGTGCCCATGACATATTGTGAAATAAAAAGCAAGGCTAGGAACAATATGTATAACATGCTTTCAATTGTGTGTATAATTTATATAATAAATAATGTCACTTACATCAATAATCATTTAAAAGTTAAAAATTTCATAGGAAAACAAGTGTGGAAGGATATTTACTAATCTGTTAACAGATTACCTTTGGGGTTAAAGGTTGGAAGGGAGTCAAACTGAACCCCAGTATAGCCTGGACAATGGGGAATATTCAAGTGGGAGCAGAGCTCTCTCCTGTTTCTGGAAAGGCAACTCTCGCTACATTTCGCTTTTTTTTTTTTTTCTGCTAGCGTCACCATTATTCTGACTCATCGAGCTGTCTGCCTGCTGACCCCCTCTGCCTTTTGCACCCTGATGGCTGTTCTGTATATAAACCTGTCTTTGTACATGTGAATTTTGGACTTTTAGTGCTGGACATTGCATTTCACAGGGGTCAGCCTGTTCCAGGCTACTGATACTGTTTCGTGTCCTGCTTCTCACATCCAGTCTATCAATTGGACCCTTGAGCTTCCCAGCATCCTTACTCTCAGAGAGAATGCAATCTTGATCTTTGTGTGAGCCATGGATAATAATGGTGACTTGACTGCGACTGATGTAGAGACCTGTGACCTGTCACTTAAGACCCTGACCTACATATCAGCAGTCTCCTGCTAGCAGTGGAGTCTCACCTGCTGCCTGTATTTCTTCACTTGATCTACAATGTGCTTATGAGAGCCTAAGTCAAAAGCCTTGTTAAAATCCACATGCATCCTGTCTACAACATTCTCCTGATCCACAAGCCTTGTAACCTTATCAGAAGAGTAAATTAAGTTAGTTCTGCCATGACTTGTTTTCCTAGAGGCCCTACTTAGTGTTATTACTAAAAGAGATTTGATTTGAGCCCAATTGTGGTTTCAATTTAGGCATATTTACTGTATTTCCCTACCTGCTCACTGTCCCTCCCTGTCCCCCCAAGGCCTGCCTGGTGGCTGGAGGTAATTGGATATATAAATTCATGCAAAAGTACTAATGGAAAACAAGGGCTTATATGTACTGTTTGCAATGTAGCAGCAAGAAAGACTTACTCCAAAAGTAGAAATGTTGACACGTACATGTGAATTTTGGATTCCTAGTGATGGCCATTGCGTTGTGATAGATGGAGGGCATATTTTGGCTAGAGGAAGATTTTGATACTACAACAGGATGATTCTTTGTCATTCTACCTGTGACCTGACAATATTAGTTTCCTATGGCTGCTGTAACAAATTACCACAAACTTTGTGGTTCAACACAACAGAAATTTATTATCTCACAATCTAGAGACCAGAAGCCTGATATCAGTTTCACTGGGCCAAGATCAAAGTGTTGGCAGGGCCATGCTCCCTCCACAGGCTCTAGGAGAGGTTATATTCTTTTCTTCTTCTGGTTTATGGTAGTTGCCAGCATTCCCTGGGTTGTGGCCACATCACCTCTAATCTCTGCATCCCTGATCATATTGTCTTCTCCTCTTCTATCTATAATCTCCCTCTGACTCACTTTTATAAAGACAGGGCCCAGCCAGATATTCCAAGATAATTCCTCCATCTCAAGATCCTTAACTTAATCACATCTGCAGAGTCCCATTTAAGGTAATATTCAAAGGTTCTGGGGATTAGAACATGGATTTGGGGGGGGGGCATTATTCAGCCTGCCACAAAGACTAATACCAAATAACTAATGCTCTCCCCTGTCATACTTTTCTCAGCTCCTTGGTTTATCTAAGTATGAAGCAGATAATTGGAATAGAGAAAAGCAAAATATTGCAGAAGATGTCACTAGCCTTTTTTCCCTCTTTTGGCCCCTTGTGGTATGTCCAGTTGTGGATCTGTTCACGTACCTGCTCGGGTCCCAAGCATACCCTGCTGGGAAGCAGTGCAGTATAATCCACTCCTGAAATTCATCTTTGCCAGTTTTCACTCATTTGGGTGGCTTTTGACCTCCACAGTGTAATTGCTGATGCAGGTTGAAACTTGAACGGGGAGAGGGGGAAGATTGATTGGCACACCAATAACATTTGTCTCTTGGGCTGGCAGTGAGTGTAGAGGAGCCATTTATGCAATCTAATTATTACGTCAATTGGGGGATGGAGTAATGTTTCCCAGATGCCATTTGGTACCTGGAGAGCTGCAAATCAGCACTACCATATAAGAAACATTAATATAGACCATTGATTGCATTCATTGATCCCACCCCCTCTCCCTCCTTCCTTTGGCTTCTTATTTTGGTTAGGAGTGAAATGCAAAAGCTTTGCTTTGCCTCTTCTAGTTGCCATGTTTGGACAGGGGACTGCATTGATTATTTGTCCTTTACAATTAAATGTACTTAAGGAGTGATGTGCATTTCTGAATTGCTGTCCCTTTTCCTGACCTTGTGTCATTCAAAATATTCGTGGTCAGTGGGAGTGAGATCTTGACTCCAAAGGAACTGAAATAGGCAGAGGGAAGAGTAATGCGCAAAGATCTGTTGTGATCCCTGAATCCTGAGCCTGTGGAATTAGTACTCAGAGCTTTTCACCAAGCCCTTTGGGCTCATGGTTACAAGAGCTCCTTGGTGTTAAAGCATTGTAAGCCCCAAAGAGGGCTTTATTTTTTAATTATTCTTTTTTTTTATCAGTAACTATGGTTTGGGATTAGCCTCAACAGAATACAGGGTCCTACAGCCTAAGGAAAGAAGATGTTAGGATATTGGGGAGGTTTATTATATCCCTTTTCATCCTCATTCCCCTTCCTCAAATACTTCTCTGTCTTGTCAGCAGATCCCTGATATTTATTTCTTCACCAGTTGACAAAACCTTTCATTACACATTGGTGGGGTGGGGGGAGCTTAAAAATTAGCTTAAAATGTAGCTAAGCCCAGGAAGAAGCAGCATAGATACTTAAATTTATACTAAGGAGTAAATGGCTGGTACTTCAGACTCCTGGATGGTCCTTCAGATTTGAAAAGTCCCTATTCCAAACTCCTTTATTTTGAGGAGGGACTTGAGAATTGACTTGCCCAAGATCTTATAGCAATTTTACAGCAAATTCTTTTCTTAAAGAAAAAGTTTTAATAGGGAAGTACCTTAAGGACACTGAAGACAGACATTTCTGATTGGTTTTACCAAGGGCCAGTTCTGGAGCATTTCAAAGCCAACTATAACATAAGACTAATCACTAAAGGACATAAAATAATCTATCACCAATGCTCAAAATACACTGTTCCCTTGGCCCTGCTCTGGTGGTCTTCACCAAAAGCTCATGTGTCTTATTTCTCTTTGTCCCCTTAGCATGTAGCAGAGTACTTGCCACATAAAAGGCACTCAGCAAGTGTTTGATGAATGACCGAATATCTCCAGAAATAGGGAAGGCTTTGCACTGAGCCCTCTATACTCTCTCACTCTGTCTCCTGTGTACACATTGCTTAAATGGCTGCCCAGATTTGGGGTTTGGCCTTCGGTGGCACTAATAATAGTGTCAGGAAGCGAAACAAAAGCTACCCAGTCTACTGAGGGTTGAACCTACAATCTTAGCCTTCCTTGAAGTACATAAGGTCAGACTGCAGTCTGAGATGTAAGAAGCAAAGATCATGGGATCCATGTGTCCTTGGAATCCAGAGCCACTAAGTCTACCTCTGGACATTGTGGGAGTCCTAAGGCAGGAAATACAGACTCTTACTGGGAGCCAGCACACTTTCTCCAACAAACTTCTCTTACGGTCTTGGGAGGAACTTTTCCCTGGCTGTGGTTTGGGCTACAGGCAAAGAATAGATAAGGGACCATAGGGTTTTGGATGAACCACTTGGATACTCATTGCTTGTGGGAAGGAAGTGAGAAGAGTTTCACCTGTCAGGATTTGCCCTTCGTTTCAGTCCTACAGTGCCCACTCCCCACCAGTTCTACCTGCTTGTTCTTTCCCTTTGCCGGTTCACCTGCACTCACCTGCAGGGGATGGGCCTGGGCATGGATCCTGGCCCCCAGCATGCCTACCTCTCATTGGGCTGCCTTGATTATGTCCCACTGCTCATGCCTTCTGTGCTTCATGGCAAAAGTTTTCAATCAAGGATGACAATGGGGAGACAGGACAGCCCCTGAGGCAGGGCTACCCATCAGCCTCAGAGGGAAACAGGATCCAGCAGCCGAGCACACTCCTGTTGGCTGATGGCTCAGCATTGGCTGAGAGTCCAGAGAGCCTTCAGTTGGCCTGAACCAATGAAAAGGAGCCAAAGATGCAGTCTCGCTGGCCATTAAAGAGATACTTCTGCCTATGATTGGCCCCAAGGTACTTCACCTCAGGGTTCTCCCATTGGCTTGGAACAGCATGCTGGCAGCCAGGGCATCCCGTGGTAAGCAGGCACCTACGTAGGCATGCAGTCAAGCACAGCCTGCTTCTGGACACTCAGGGGAGAGGCAGATAGAGGAGGAGTTATCAAGATCCTCCCCTCTGTTTAACTGGTGACATCTTGGGGGCCCACGCATTTCTCCTTTCTGTGCCTCTCCCCTTGGGCTGGGCCTGCTCGCTCTCCTCCTGGTCCCATTCCCTAAAGGACTTGGATTCCCAGGTATGGTGACTGGCAATACAAGGGTAAGAAGTAGCCTTTTCTCAGGGTTATTTGCATTGTCATAGAGGATTCCTAAAATATGAAAGGCTGTGAGAGTCTAAAGAAATCATAGGTTCATAGAGTTTTTGTGCCAAAAAGGGAACTTTGGAATACTTCCCATTTGACAGATGAAGAAGAAAACTGAGGTGAACTCAGAGAGGTAATGGAATTTGGTCAAAGTCGTATAGCTAATTAGTGGCAAGTCTCCTGACCATAGACGAAGGCACTTTCTGATGCATCACAAATGAATCTAGACTGTGGTATTTCATGTAACAGTACCCTTCTATTGTTCTTCAAAGCACAGGTTTTCTGCCCCTGAGAAACTCCTAGTCTCGCTGGGGCGCTCTTTAGACCACAGATGTGGCTTAATTAACTTTCTCAATGAGTTTTCAGCTGTGTCTTCAGTGGATGGAGAAAGAGGCTTGTGCGATAAGCATTCTCTCATTTTTTCTCTTCTTGTGATTATCAACCCACAGTAGTGAATTGGCCATTACCAGGGCTCTGGAATCATGTAATTAGCTATCTACAAAGAAGTTGTTCAACCGGGGACTCGAACCACTAGCACCATGATGTTTGAACCATCACTGTTTGAGATGCAGCAAAGAAGCAAGTCAATTACTAAACTGAAAAAGGTCTGAGCCTAAGCCACTGCCACGTTAATATGAGTGCTTCATTTTTCATGTATTTATCCTCCAAGTTCCCTTCAAGTTGGAGACCTGGGTTTATTTGTTCATAAGTAAGATGAGTCCCTAGAGAGTCCTGAAACCCTGGCCATGGGTAGCTCTGTATCATCAACAACAACAAAGCATAAAGGGATTTTGAGTGTTCAGTCCAGCTTCCCTCAGTTGCTTCTGTTTCACTGATGCCTCTGCTTTCATCATTCTCCTTTTCTTATCCTTTATAGGGCAACTTAAGTCCTGCCTTCTCTGGGAACCTTCCCTCACTAGCGTTGTCCACATCAATCTCTCCTACCTTTAGATTCTCACTGTCCTTCCAGCCTGTCCCAAGAAATGACATTTAATTATATTCCATTTTTTATTTTTCACTATTGGTTTCATGTACATTAGTCTCAACTTCTCAACCAGATTGTAAGTTCCGTAAGGGCAAGGTACACATTTTATACTTTTTAGTGTGTTCCACAATGTCTAGAGACATTCAAATTAGACTAGAATCATAGCTTTCTAATGATATGGAAATGCTCACAATATATTGGGTTGGCCAAAAAGATCGTTTGGGTTTTTCCATAACATCGTATGGAAACGAACGAACTTTTTTGCCAACCCAATACTTAAGTGTGTAACTCAAAATACAAAACTCTATGAGCACAGTTTTTTTTTTTTTTTTAACATCTTTATTGGAGTATAATTGCTTTACAATGGTATGTTAGTTTCAGCTTCACAACAAAATGAATCAGTTTTATATATACATATATTCCCATATCTCTTCCCGCTTGCGTCTCCCTCCCTCCCACCCTCCCTATCCCACCCCTCCAGGCGGTCACAAAGCACCGAGCTGATCTCCCTGTGCTATGCGGCTGCTTCCCACTAGCTATCTACCTTACGTTTGGTAGTGTATATATGTCCATGCCTCTCTCTTACTTTGTCACCGTTTACCCTTCCCCCTCCCCATAGCCTCAAGTCCATTCTCTAGTAAGTCTGTGTCTTTATTCCTGTTTCACCCCTAGGTTTTTCATGACATTTTTTTTTAAATTCCATATATATGTGTTAGCATACGGTATTTGTCTCTCTCTTTCTGACTTACTTCACTCTGTATGACAGACTCTAGGTCTATCCACCTCATTACAAATAGCTCAATTTCGTCTCTTTTTATGGCTGAGTAATATTCCATTGTATATATGTGCCACATCTTCTTTATCCATTCATCCGATGATGGACACTTAGGTTGTTTCCATCTCTGGGCTATTGTAAATAGAGCTGCAATGAACATTTTGGTACATGACTCTTTTTGAATTATGGTTTTCTCAGGGTATATGCCCAGTAGTGGGATTGCTGGGTCGTATGGGAGTTCTATTTGTAGCTTTTTAAGGAACCTCCATACTGTTCTATGAGCACAGTTTTATAAAGAGATGGAAAATAAAGCAAGCAAGCAAAAAGGACATACATTCAAGTGGACGAGAGGTAGGATGATAGGTGAGTGTAAACTTTCATATATTTATCTCATTTTCCAAAAATTCAATAGGAGTGTGCATTACTTTTATGAGAAACAATAAGCATTAAAAAAAAAAAGAAAATCATAGATTCATGGGTGCTGAAAACTAGAGCAGGAAGAGAACCTAGAGGTAAGTCCCATCTCCTTGTTTTAAGGTTGAAAAGCCTGGGGCATTGCTATGGAAGATAGCAAGTTAGTAACTCCTAGTCTCTACTTTCTAGGAGCAAACAGCCCAGTGCCCCGGAGTTCTGAGACCTAGTCTTCTAACGTCTACTTGAATTCCCTTCGCTTGGGTTTCCCCTCTAGGTATTGGTCCTGGAAGTAGTTGCGTGGTTTTATCCTGCTGAATTGTCCCATGATTCCTTGGAGTCTCCTGGTTGGTGGAGCCTGAAGGTTTGGCTTTGACTCATGCTCTAGTCCCTTGCTAACTCTCTGCATTGCCTCTGGAGCATCTCAGTACAACAGGATATACTACCCCCAAGTGACTGGAAGTAAAAACATCCAGCTCTACCCTTAACTAGCAATATAAACTCACTGCACCCTGAGTACTTGCTGGGGAAGGCAATTTCAAGCTCACTGCCTCAATACCTTTGCAAAACATGGTTGAGAGAAATACTATTTAAGGAGGATCATCTGAAGATGCATGCAGTCCACCTGTCCCTTTCACATTGGACTCAACAGAACAGCCCCAGGTACTTGCCATGCCCACCTTTCCCTTCTAGTCAGGCCCACTTCAACTACAGCCCCATTGTTAGGAAAAAGGCTGGTTGATATATTAGCAGGAGCAGCCACTGATTGGCCCAGGGTGGCCACCTGACCCAGGTCAGGCCATCCATGATGTGGTATCAGACCTATGTGATGTATTTTTCTAATTGTGTTCTCCTTACCAGCAATAGATTCTAATGTGCCCATAATTGGGTACTCTTGGCTAAAGAAAGTTATGAAGACTCTTGTTAAATGCACATTTGTCACTTATTTGAGAAGATAAACATATGTAATGTATTGCATCCATTCATGCTTCTATCCATCCACCAAACAAGCATTGCGTTCCTACTACAGATCATCAATCCTTATTTGCACTTCCAAACCCACAAAATTCTGAAAAAAATTTTTTTTCTCACAAGTTTGATGTTAAAACTCATTGTAACTCATGTTAAAATATTGATAGTCTTTATTTGTCTCAGTATGAATATTCATGTCATTCATGACAGAAATATTAATGTATTTGATTATGGGGAGCTATGCCACAACCTGCTAGAGGTATTGTGTAATATAGGCAAATACACAGGATTATCTTGGTAAAATCTCCCAAATTCTGAATTCTGAAACATATCTGGCCCCAGGGGTTTTGGATAAGGCACTTTAGCCTTGTAAGATCTGGGGGCAAGGTGGGGGTAGATACCCTACCTGAGTTGGGCAGGAGCAAAGGAGGCTGCACAGCGAAGGTAGTAGATATTCAATTCTGTGGAGAGGGAGGGCTTGCTGAGGGTCTAGCTAAGGAAACCCAGTTGGGTCACTCAATCATTGGTCCAAAGGGCATGAACAAGTCTGAAAATAGAAGACTAAATAAAGACTCAGGAGAAAGAACTGAAATGGAACAAGAATAGTTTGAAAATGGGAGGAATGAGAAGGGGCCTAGGTAGCAGCAGGGGTAATACCTTTGACTATTGGTTTTGGCTGACAAATTTGACTATTTGACTTTGTCAATTAACTGAAAGCTGTTTAGGTACAAGTCTGGGTCAGTCTGGCTTTAAAGATGGAGAATTGTGGCAGATGGATACAGAGAGGAATGGGGCACAATGTTGGCCTTCTCTTTGTCTAAAGTATAGAATCCCATTAGCCGGAAGCAGGGTCCTGAGAGGATGGATAGAACTTGCAGTGACATTAGTCTGAGAAAAGGATTTGTCTTTGGCTTTTTCCTATCTTTGTATTTATTTATTTTTATTTTTTGTGGTACGCGGGCCTCTCACTGTTGTGGCCTCTCCCGTTGCGGGGCACAGGCTCCGGACGTGCAGGCTCAGCGGCCATGGCTCACGGGCCCAGCCATGAGATCCATGTGGGATCTTCCCGGACCGGGGCACGAACCCATGTCCCCTGCATCGGCAGGCGGACTCTCAACCACTGCGCCACCAGGGAAGCCCCTCTATCTTTGTATTTTTAATGCTTTTTCTTGTGTTTGTGTAATATATGAAACATAAAGGCATAAATCATAAATGCACAGGTTAGTCAATGAAACACCTGTGTTATAACTATTACTCGATCAAAAAATAGAATATTATCACACCCCTGATGCCCAACATGTGCCCCTTCCCTAATCACAACTCCTTTCCCACCTCCTAAAGGTTACTATTCTGACTATTACATAAATCACTTCCGTGCTTTTATTTATGCTTGTGCTCCTCAGCATGCATCACTAAACTCTATAGTTCTCCCAGTTATTGATTTTTATATAATCATTCAGTATGTACTGTTTTGTGTATGGCTTCTTTCATTCAACATTATGTTTGTGACATGTTTGTCCATGCTGTTGCATGAAGCTTATTTTGTTCCTTCTCACTGCTGTATAATACTCCCCTTGTAAATATGCCACAATTTATTTACCCATTCTACTGTAATGGGCATATGGACCATTTCCTGTTAGGAGCTATTAGGCCTAACATTTCTGCAGATATTTTTGTTTGGTACACATGTGCATGCATTTCTGTTAGTTGTGGGATCACTGAGTCATAGGGGCTGCACATGTTCCACTTTGGTAGACGCTGCTAAACAGTTTTCCAAAGTGTTACACCAATTTACACTCTTCCATTGCTCCAAATTATTATCAACGCTTAGTATTGTCAGGTTTTTAAATTGTAATCATTCTGGTGAGTGTGCTGTGGTATCTCACTGAGGTTTAATTTGCATTTCTCTGGTGCCTAATAAGGTTGAGGACATGTTCATATGTTTATTGGTCTTTTGGATATACTCTTTTGTACAATTCCTTTTTAAGTACTTTGTCCATTTTTTTTCCCTGCTAGATTGCCCTTTTTTATTCATTTGTAGGGTTTTTTATGCATTCTAGATGCAAGCACTTTATCTATTATATGTGTTACAAATAAATTCTCCAGTACTATGGATTCCCACTTAATACTTTTTTAAAAAAATTATTTATTTATTTACTTATTTGGCTGTGCCAGGTCTTCATTGCAGCATGCGGGATCTTTAGTTGTGGCATGTGGGCTCTTTTAGTTGAGGCATGCGGGCTCTTAGTTGCAGCACGTGGGATCTAGTTACCAGACCAGGGATCTAACCCGGGCCCCCTGTATTGGGAGCACGAAGTCTTAACCACTGGACCACCAGGGAAGTCCCTCCCACTTAATACTTTTTGAGTCTCATTTTTTTTGGCGGTACACGGGCCTTTCACTGTTGTGGCCTCTCCCGTTGCAGAGCACAGGCTCCGGATGCGCAGGCTCAGTGGCCATGGCTCACGGGCCCAGCCGCTCCACGGCATGTGGGATCTTCCCAGACCGGGGCACGAACCCGTGTCCCCTGCATTGGCAGGCGGACTCTCAACCACTGCACCACCAGGGAAGCCCTGAGTCTCATTTTTTTCCTCTAATTTCTATCAGGCTCCTAGGGCCCAAATGACCAGCATTTTGCTAAGGTCTTAACAAGCTCACCCAGCCCCTGGGGGACACCTCACTAACGCTGCAGGGCTGTTTCCTTCACCTTCCCTTCCCTTCCCTTTCCCTCTCTCTCTCTCCGCCCCCCACCCCGCTACTGATCTTCCCTGTCTCTTTCTTCCTTCCTTCTGACATTGCCCATTCTTGGGGGGCTCATTACTCAGGATGGATAGAAACAACCTCATTTCAGCAATGGTGCCAAGGCTGTCAGATTTGCCATGTGCTATTCATAGGCCAGAAAATCTTCACTCTGGAAAGCACTTAGAGATCATGTAATTCTCTCTTTAATGATGAGAAATTGAATGCCCAGAGAAATTAAGGGACTTGCCCAAGGTGGATATTATGGGGCTTGTCCAAAGTCATACTGCATTTTTGCGGCCAAGCTAGGACTAGAACCCAGGCCTTTTGCATGCATGTCCCAGCTTTTTCCACTCCACTATGCTAAGAAAGACCAGGATACAAGCTGCACATTGACAAGAGTGTTTTTTTTTTCTTTTGAAAATAAGCGGTGTCTGTGTCTGTGTAACAACGTAATCGGTAGAGACTTTGGCTCATGTCTGTCTGGACCCAGGTTGAGAGATCACATCACCTCTGCTACTTCCCCCTCTCCTGGCTGTCAAATCCTGAAGGACAACAAATGGCTTGAGTAATGAGATGAGTTAAGATAGTGTCTCCCACGCTGAATTATGTGCCAGTTCCAGGACTACAGGATTCTGCCACAATCCATTTACACAAGAAATTAAATTGAAGATCTCAATGTAATATTCATATATTAAATCCTGGCGGACAATCAAAGTAATTAAGGCCAAATGCTCTGAATCATCCAGTGGCATCACGAACATTCTATTGCTGAATTTTTAGAAGGACTTATTTCTACAACCAATTATCTTAGAAATCATTAAGGCTCTTTTGGAATGTGAATAATTTGAAAGCCACCACGGTACCCAGTACTACTCAAACCCATTTGTCCCCTTGAGAGAAGAATTCTGCTAGAAAGGGGTATAGGGTGGGCAAGGAAAATCTGATTGCAAGAAGCTGGAGTTAGGGGGTAGAAACCAGTCTCTGACCAACTCCTTCACTGTGTGTTTTTTTTAAAGGAGTGGATATATTTCATCTTAAATTGAAATAGTGAAACTGATACAGGTTACTGAGCTAACCCCAGCCACGGACTGATCTGCTTGATGTGTAGCTTTGTTGCTCTTACAAATAAATGCTGATTAAAAAAAAACTTGTGGGGGCTTCCCTGGTGACGCAGTGGTTGAGAGTTCCCCTGCCGATGCAGGGGACGTGGGTTCGTGTCCCGGTCCGGGAAGACCCCACATGCCGCGGAGCGGCTAGGCCCGTGAGCCATGGCCGCTGAGCCTGCGCGTCCGGAGCCTGTGCTCCGGCAACGGGAGAGGCCACAGCAGTGAGAGGCCCGCGTGCCGCAAAAAACAAAAACTTGCGGAATGGGGATGGCTCTGTGTAATCGTGATGAATAGGATGGACCTTTAGACCTACCCCCACCAATGGGTCACCTTGTCTCTTAAAGTTCTCCAACTACCCTCATCTCTTAGTCCTTGTTCTTCACAGCTTTCCTTTGTGCACACCCTTGCTACAGCATCCCTGATAAAGTCCTACAGCATTCCAAATAAAGTTATTTGTTGGTTCCCCTCTTGAAGTGTATGCCCCTCGAGGGCAAGGGCTATGTCTAAATCTCTCCAGTATCCCTATACCTGACCCAGTACATGCTTCAGACAAGGTGCTGGGTGTACAGTTGGTGAATGGATGGAAGACTAAATAAGCAAAAGAATGAATGACCAAGAGAACAAACTTACACAAATGTATCTCTAGAAAAGACAGGGTTAGTGTCATGACAGCATCAAAGAGAGGAATGAATCTTCCCTTCTCTTCCAGTAAATGCCTTAATTCTCTCCAAAAAAACAATGCTGTCTAACTATCACCAACAAATGAAACCCTGTCACCAAAAATGTGTAACTAAAAGATAAATAAAAGTATTAAGTTGTACTTTTTAGAGTTGTACTTAGAAAACAATCAGGTTATTTTACCTGAACTAATTCCGAGACTTTTATGCATCTTGAATACTGCATACAAAAAAAGGTCTCTGATTCATCAGTTTTGCCAGTGGGAATAATTAAAAGTATGCATATAGTGTAATATTCCTACCAAATTATTTCCTCTCATAAATATTTATCTATAGCCTAAGTTTGTTGACGCTGAGCAGCATCAATATCTCTCGGCTTTAGCTCATGTACTGCTCCCTGACTGTACCATAATTCTGGTTCATAAATAAGATATTTGAGAGATAGCTGACTGTATCTTGTTCATGTCTGTATCCCTAGCTGTAGCACAGAGCTTGGCGCAGAGAAAGCACTCATTGTAGAATGAATAAATAAATGAAGAGTGAGACAGGCGCCAAGGGATGTTTCCCATCATCAAGGTAGAGCTGCATATAGCATGCCCCATTCATTTAGGTTCTCTTTGTAATCAGTCGGCTACACTATCTCTGAGCTTCTAAACCAACTTAATCTACCCACCCAAGCATTATGCCCCTTTTAAAAGGCAGTAGTCGCACCCCTCCATGTGCCCAGCACAATCCAGAGGGAGTGGTGCAGTCTGTGTGTCAGCCCAAGCCAGTTGAACACACCAGCAACCATCTGTGGTTTTCCCGGGAGGGCATCTTGAGCCTGCATGTTTCACGTCATCATGGGTCTACTAGTCAGTGTTGGAAACTGCACCAAGAAATATTGATACTGCACAAAATCAATAAACTGGGGCCATGGCTAAATATTTATTGGGGCAGACAGTGATGCCATATTTGCTCAGAAAATTCAATCAAGTTTTGTCCAATTACTGCGGGTTTAGATTTGAACGAATTAGCTCTTAGTCATAAAATCCTAGAATGTCACAGCTGGAAGGACCCTTAGAACTCATCTGGCCCTGTGTAACCCTGAGATTTTCAAACTTTTCTTTTGCAAGAAACACTTTTTATCCAGTGAAATTTTATGGTGTTCCTCTCATTCAAGTGGGGGTGCAGGTATTAGATCCTGCTACTTGACCTCCTCCTCCCATCTGCTTCGAAATGCACAGAAAAGGAAAGTCCAATGAAGTTAAAAAGGATCATGGAATACCAGGGGGAAAAAGTCCTAGTCTTGGAGTGAGAGTCAAGACAGACTCCAAATCTGTCTTAGCCATAGGACCTGATATTCCACTATTTAAACTCATGCCTGAAGGGGCCTTTTGGATATGGTTATTTAAACTGGTTAGGGACATCTGTTCCCTGGGAAGGATGACACAGTAACTAACAGATTCATTAGCAGGAGTGAGTTTATTTAAATAAAACACACTGCTACCAATAGTCACAATGACCAGAGGAAAATCCTGAGGGCAGGAGACACAAGGGGGTAAATGTCTTTTATCAGGTACTTGAGGAAGGCAAAGAGAGGAGAGGAAGAGAAGAGCTAAGGCGGCACCTCCTTCTCCCACCCTGCCTGCTGTCTGCTTCCGCACCTGTCTGGTTGCATGTTGATCTTTTTTCTGTGCCTCTGTGTCATCTTTCCCAGCAGTGTATCTAGTTCCTTGTCAGTTTCTGCCGGTGCCCATCCTTGTGTTCAGGTTGACTCTGCTGATACCTGTCTGCTTGGGTCCGTCCATGCCTATGTCTCAAGTCTTTCAGCACCTGTGCACCTGTTTGCCTCAGAATGTCTCTGTGTCTGCCTAGTTTTGCACACGTGTGTGTGTTTGTGTATGCATGTGCTCTTCTGGGTGTTCAGCACTCTGTATCTGTGACTTTTATTTCAGTAGGTTAATTGTCTCTACCTTTCTGTTTCTGCTTTCAATGCTTTACCCCTCAAGAATGACTAATGGTAGAAGTGGAAGGGAGCTTTCTGAGCTAGGAGGGAAACCTGGTGACTCTGACCGTTCTTAAGACCAGCCCCGAGGCATTACATTGAAATCATGTGTGCCACAGAGCAAAAGGGAAAAGATGCAAATAGGAAAAACAAAAACAGAAAACATTTCTGGTGCCTCTTAAGACCTCAATCTCTTCTTCCATGTTTCTCTACTTCCTTCATCTGTTTTACCCCCACCCATCCTTCCTCTCCCATCCCTTTTTCTTTCACTGTCTCTTTATCTCTTTTTGTTTTATTTTTCTATTTCTCTATATCCCTTTCTTATTTTTTTCTATTGTATTTCTCCCCCTTTCTCCTGTTTCTGCTTATTTTCTTACTATATTTCGCTTTCTTCATATATTTTCCATAGAAAACACTTTTCTTTCATTCTCTGTTTATCTTTTTTCTCTTTGGGGGGGGCTGCTTTCTTGCTGTTTTTCTTTCTCCCTTTCCTCTTAGCTCTTCTTTCTGAATTTCTTTTTTTTCTATTCCTCTTATTTCCTGTGTTTCTTTTCTGTTTTTTATTTTTCTTCATTTTCTCTTCCTCTCCCTCTTTTTATCTCTCTTTCTTCATTTCTTTCTGTTTTTCTTTCTGTTGCCCATTCTTCTCTCTGCCAATAGGTTCCTATGTACGAATCTCTCCGTCTCTTTCGTGCTTTGTCTTCCCCAAACATGCTTTAAACATCAGGAGAGAGAATAAGTTATCTTTTTCTGCTCTGGGCTGGACTGTGGGTGGGTGGGGTTCATTACGTCTTCTCACTCACCGGTGGGTGGGGTCATTGCTGCTCCCTGGAACCTAACCCTGTTCCCCGCCCCCAGGACCCGTCTGCAGAGTCACACTGCACTCCTGCTGCTGCTTGCATTCCCTGCACGTCCCATGCAGAGCGATGAGCCCCCAGGTGTGATGGGAGAATTCATCAGCTGCCCGACAGGGCTAACGATTTACTCCTGAGAAATAATCCATATCCGGATAATGGATCACCCTGACTCCCTAACACCATTTGTCTTGGCACTTAAATGGCACCAGAATCCAGGGGCAGAGCCAGGACTCTATCCCAGGTTCATTGGTAGATGAATAGGCTGGAATAATAATGTTAAGGATTATGATAAAGAACGCTTTGCATTTGCATGGTGCTTTTAAACTCTATAAATTTGGAGGTGATTAACCTTCCTTGGCTCATCACTTTTGAATCTGACACACTGTGGACCCTGCTTGTGAATTCAGAAGCAGGGGCTTTTAAGTGACTCACCCAGAGTCATCTAGCTTGTTACTGGCAGAAATGGGAAGAAAACTCTATTTTTCTGACTTCCTGAGATTCTTTCCTCTGAATGCTACATGGCCTTCCTATCTCTGGATCTCATCTATCTGGGAAATGGAAGCCTATACTGAGAGACAGAATACTGTTAGACCTGGGTTTGAATCCTGGCTCTGCATTAGCTAGCTGTGTGACCTTGGGCCAGCTGCTTACTTACTCAGAACCTCAGTGTTCTCTTCTATAAAATGGGGATCCTAATAAACCTTCCGTATAGTACTGTTATGAAGATGAAGAGAGATTATGCATGTAAAGTGCTTAATCTAGTCCTGGCTCATAGTAAAAGCTCCCTGAGTGGTAGCTATGATTGTTACTACTGCCTCTCTTTTTTGCAGGATGCCAAGTGAACTCATACAAATGCATGAGAAACTTGGTCTGGGGGAGGGGAAGAGATAATTGATGAGCCAGCTTCCACAGAGGTGTCCCTGAGGCCACTGATGGGGGAAGGGACCTGGAAGGATGAATTCTGATGGCGGGAGGAGCTAAGGATTCTACTTAGGCTGGAAGGACTGGCTGGTTCTGAGAACAGGCAAAGAGAAGGAAGGAAGTTGGGGATTGGCCCTAAACATGTCTCAGCAGCGTGTTGCTCACCAGGATCAATTGCTGGCCTTCAATTCCAGCCGGCTAATGTTCCCCTTCTCAGGGTCTCAGCTGTCAGTTTCCTGGGGAGATTCCCTTCCTCAAAAGCTAGACAGAGGACTTTTTTCTTTGGAGAATACTGAAGCCATAAAGGTATTGTGGAAGGCCAGTACAAACTAAAACTAATGAAATCTTGTGTAGGACCATTTTGCATAAATGGAAGTTCATTGTACAAATGTAAAAATGATTATTAATACTCCCAATAATAACAGTAACAATCAATCTTCAGAGCTTGTTCTGTGGAGTGTGGCTGCTAGAGGTTGACACATCATCTCAGATGGCGAGAAACATCCCTAGGGTCCACCTGCATGCAAAATCAGCCCGCATTCCTCTCCTCCTTTCCTGAGACCTCATCCTCCCAGAGTCACACACATAATTCAGCCTTCAGTGAAATGATTCTGACGCTATTGAGACTCCCTGGAGAATGGATGCCATGCGGAGGCGAGTGTGGGCTCCTGACTTCAAGCTGCAGGATGGCGAGGAATTGATACATCTCCTAAGCACCAAGGGCTCAACTCCTTTGGAGATGAGAAGGACTTTGTCAAAGCCTGATGGTTTATTAATAATTCTCTCAACCGAAGAGAGCTCCGTGCTTATCAATTGACAAGTATTTAGTGAGAACCCTCTGTGGGGGATCTAAAGAGGTTTGACAGAGCTGACAATGTGGTCGAGGAGACAGACCACAGACATATAGAGATTATTGACAATACAAGGCAGTCCCTTCAACAAAGGGATGCAAGCAGCTGAAGCAAAGTGGAAAAATATAAGATAGTTAGGAGACTTGACGTCACTTAATCTCTCTGAGCCTTGGTTTCCCTGTCCTCTTGGAAAGGTAGCCTAGTGGTATTGAGAAAACATTAATTTTGGAGTCAGACCAACCTGACTTAAATTTTCAATTACCTCAAAAACTAACTAGGGGTCCTTGAACAAGTTACTTAACTCCTATGGGGTGCAATTACCTTGTGTATAAATTGGGGTATAATAGTAGCCCATACCACATAGGGTGATGGTGAGGATTAAATGAAAGCACACATGTAAAGCACTGAACATAATGCCTGGCACCCGGTAGGCACTCAATAATCAATTCCTATTATGATAATATGCAGGGGGAAAGGCAGGGAATGTTTGGAAATACAAGGGTTTTATTTTCCTCTTCAGCTCTTTATATGCCTGACATTACATTTCAGAGGAATGCAAACTCAAAAAGAAAACTTATATGTAAACAATAATTATAATACTCTGTGATACCTTTTATATGCCTCCCCGGTATTGCTCACTAAATTTGGTATGATCAAATTTACAGAACAATGAAATAGCAGAGGAGGTAAATTATGTATTCCTTGTGGTCTTGAGTGCCTCTCTGAGTTTCAGTTTTCCCATCTGTAAAATGTGGCTAAGAACACCTACTTCACAGGGCTGTTGTAAAGATTAAATTAAAATGTGTATAAAGCACTTGGCACAGAATAGACAGAACACAAATGTTGGCTCCATTCCCCTTCTCTCTTTTATAAAAATGAGAATAATAAAGAATCAACCTCCCTGGGTTATTATAAGGGTGAAGTCAGGTAAATATGCAGGAAATGTTTGTAAACTGTAAGACCCTAATAACAGGCTTTACGGAACATTTGTTATATACGAGACCTGTGCAATTAACAAATGTTAATCAATTAGGTAAACACTAATTAAGTGTCTCATATACACAGGACACTGTTTTAGGTGCTGTGAGTGATACAGAGATATCAGAGGAATTAAGGTGGGTGAGCCCCTCCACACAAGAACAGAGCAGTAAGGACATGAACTTGAGAGATGCTCCCATTTAGGGTACCAGAGGAGAATGCAGAGCCAGAAGGAGAAATCATTGATAAGAACACTAGTATAGCACAGTATCCTCAGAGCCAAGGGAAGGGAGAGTTTCAATAAATAAGGAGGGATTCACAATGTAGCATTCCACAGAGAAGGCAAATAAAATTATGACACAGATGTGTCTCCTTGGATTAGGACTCCAAAAAGACATTGGTGGCTGCAGTGATAGGGGTCTCAGTAGAGTGTGTGTGTGTGTGTGTGTGGAGATGGGGCAGGCACCATCTTGCTGTGGACCAAGGAATGAGCATATGGTGAGAAGTGAGGAGAACAAGTCTACACTGCTCTTTGAAGGTGTTAAGGAATAAGGCTGAGAAAAGGAAGATTGGATGATAGCTGAAAGGGGACTCAGGGTCAGAGAAGGGTTGTTTTCATATAGGAGAGTTTGAATGTCTTTGTGGGCTGTGGGGAGGAAGTCCATAGGGAAAGAGGAGATGAATAAGAAGGTTATTATGAGAGAGGGCTATTGAGCAGGCAGAAGTCTGAGACATGAGATCTGGCAGGTACAGCTAACGGAAGAGGGACTTTTTAAAAAAGTATCGTTGATTTACAACATTGTGTTAGTTTCAAGTATACAGCAAAGTGATTCAGTTTTATTTATATATGTTCTTTTTTCAATTCTTTCCCATTATAGTTTATTACTGAATATAGTTCCCTGTGCTTTATTTTATATATGGTAGTGTGCATCTGTTAATCCCATACTCCCAACTTATCCCTCCCCCCTTCCCCTTTGATAACCATAAATTAGCCTGGGTATGTATCTGGAAAAGATGAAAGCTCTAATTTGAAAAGATACCTGTACCCCAATGTTCACAGGAGCACTATTCACAAAACCAAGACATAGAAGCAACCTAAGTGTCCATCAACAGATGAATGGATAAAGAAGATGTGGCACATATATACAATGGAATATTACTCAGCCATAAAAAATGAATGAAATAATGCCATTTGCAGCAACATGGATGGACCTAGAGATTGTCATACTGAGTGAAGTAAGTCAGGCAGAGAAAGGCAAATATTAGGTGGTATCACTTATATGTGAAATCTAAAATATGATACAAATGAACTTATTTACAAAAGAGAAACAGACTCACAGACACAGAAAACAAACTTATGGTTACCTAAGAGGGACTTTCAATCAATAAGGAAAAAGGGATCATGGGGGAGCAAATGCTGCCAAGTTGTCAAGGGGACTGAGAACTGACAAGGGGCCACTGCATCTAGCCTTGGGAAGCTACGAGGGCCTTCAATAGTGGGCATGGAATGGGAAGAAGTAAAATAGTGAGTGGAGGCAGAGACCATCCATTTGAGAAGTTTTGCAGACCCAAGAGCGGGTAGAGAAAGGCTGACGGAAAGAATGTGTCTTATGGTGAAGGTTGGGATGTGTGTAGGCAGAGGGAAGGGGTCAGTGGAAAGGGAGCAGCTGAAGGGACAAGAGAGTGAGAGTCTCTGCTGGCTGAGGTGGCAGCAGCAGGAGGGGCTGAGAATCAGTGAGGAGGGCCCTTCCCACTTTTGAAGTGGGAAGGAAGAACAAAAAACCCAGAGAGGCCAAGGTTCTGCATTCAGTCCTTGAACCTGGCCTTGGACATTAATATCACCACTCCTGACCCCATACCTTTCAGGGCATCTCTCTATCATTGAGTAGATTTGAGGGACAGTCTCTGAGGATAGCAAGGTGTGTGTTGGTGGATATACTGGTAGCTCTCTCTCTAGGGAGGCAGAAGAGAGCCATAGCCCCAGAGCATGGCCCAGCCAGGAGAGCCAGCCATCTATGACCTATACCCATGCCACACAGTCTCTTCGTTCCCAATTTCCTCCCTGAAATCACCACCCCGGAGCCACTCTTGAAAACAAAGTCAAGGTCCACAGTCGCTCAGAGGCTCGAGTTTTCCTGTTATTCTCTAAGGCACTGGGGGACCAGAGCCTGTTGAATGCATCATATGGCTTTACTGCCACTTGATCTGGCCCCCGCTAGGACCCCTCCACTCCAGTGTGGCTGTTCTCTGGTCCTAGGCAGTTATAGCTCAGATAGCCCCTCTTTTCCTTGTCCCTTAACTTACAGTCTGACAAGTCTCCTGAGATTTGGAAGGTGGACTGGCAGGGCAGTTATAAGCCCTGGGTGCTTGAAAGTAGGAGAGGGTTCTTGGTCCCAGCAGGCAGGAGAGAGGGGCCTTGAGTATGTGGCAGACCCAAAACAGCTTGGAAGATAAGGTCAGCCTTTAGCATCTTTAGTTCTGAGGCCAGGTCTGGTGTTCACATACCAGCCCCCACAGTGCCTGGGATGTAGGAATGCAGGGGAGAAGGACAGACAACTCACTAGCTAGGGAAGACTGGGCTCTGGAGCTAGCCCTGAGTCCTTAAGACTTGAGTTGTCCCAGGATTGAGTTATAGCGGAGAAAGACTTACTTGCATTGACAAATGGCAATTAACAAAGGAGGTGATTAGAAGTGAGAGAAGCTACAGTCTCAAAAATGTCAGCGGTTAGTGTGCAAGAGAATTTCTTCATTGAATTTTCCTCTGCCTTTTCTTCCCTCCCCTTTTGCTCTTCTTCCTTCTCCTGTGCTCTCCTCCTGCTTCCTCCATCCACCCCCACCCGCAGCTACTGATGTGATTTCTCATGATCTACAGTCAAATGCCATTAATCCCGACAGGCTCACGAGGGTCTAGCTAAGCTGTCTGATGAACCAATCCTGTGAGCAGACAGACCAGGGGAAGTGGCAGGCAGACCACCCCCCCACCCCGCCCCCTCAGGGTAATGGAAGCTAAACCAATGAACTAGAGTGGCTGCCCCGAGAATAATCAATAAATCACTCGGGGTCCGAGAGAGGTGGAAAACTCCCCAGCAAACAGTGCTCAGGACATATTCCATGGCCTCCTCTTCCGTGAATGTTCATGGCGCACCAGCCGCACAGGCCTGGCCTAACTCTGCTTTCAAGGTGCTGCTCCCAGATTCCGCCTGGCCCATCTTGGTTTCAGAGGGAGGTCATTCATTCCAATGGGATGTGGGCTCTGCTCCCAGTGGCAGGGACTGTTGTTGACTGAAAATCCCCCAAGTGCCATGCTGGTCTGAAGAGAGCAAGCCCTGGGATGGGCAGATGATCTTTCAAGAGCCCACGAATCCAAGGTGAGATGACAGTGTGATGTAATGGACCGAGCCCTCGACTAGGAGGCTGGACACTTGGCTTCTAGTTCCATTTCAGCCACTAACTTGCTCGGCGATGTTAGGTAAGTCACTTTCCCTCCCTGGATCTCAGTGTCCTCCCTGGGATGTGAGGAGGTTGGACCGGATTATCTTTAATGACATTTCCAACCCTGATAAGTGAACCCTGCAATTTAAAAAACAAGCAAGCTATTTTTGGAAAAATTCCAGCTCTGATTAGATTGTGGGGGGACTCTTTCTCTAGGGCTTCCATTTAGCTGTAATTGCCACAAAATCCCTCACCTCAAACTCCCACTCAGTACACACAGGCATTTTCCCACCACTCAAGTTCCATCTAAGACATCAAAACCAGTCATGGGTCCAGCCTGTCCCTCCTGCTGAGCTAGTTCTGTGCTTGGGGCTGAACTAGACTGTGTGGCATTCTGAAGGAGTCCCTGTGGGAGGGGATGTGCCACTGACCCCCAGATTTTAGCATAGGCAGGTGGAGTGGCTAACTAGGTTGGAGAGATTTCCCCCAAGTTTATACTTTCAAACTTTTTAATGTACAGTAAAATTGAAAGAATGACACAAATATTTGTACATACCCTCATTAATAATTTGCCGTATTTGCACACTCTCCCTTCTCTCTTTCCTTCCCCACCCCCTCTCCTATATTGTAGACGTGATGGCACTTCACTTGCAGATACTTCAGCATATATCTCCTAAGAATAAGAATGTCCTTTGCCGGGAGGCATTTAAAGGACCCTACGATGCTCACCTAGGGGAAAGGCTCCAGTCTCTAGAGTCCAAAGGAGATCAAAAAGTATATGAGGTCTAAAGACCAGATTTAAATCTGCATATGGGTAGTGTGAGAAGGAGCTAAGCACAACAGAAGGAGGCACGAACAGTGGTCCAAGTGCAGAATGACCTTGGGCAAGTCACTTCCCTTTCTTTAGCTTCACTTTCTTCATCTATAAAATGGGGATTGTGCTAATCTCTCTCTTGCCAATCTCCCAAGCTGTATGAGGCTCAGATGTGAAAACAGCTATGAGAGCACATGGGGACCTGCCACACTTAAACATTTAAGGGCAAGTGATTTACAGAGATGACCTTCAGAGCTAGTAAAGAGCAGGAGCAATAACTTCCCTGGCCCCAGTCCTGGATGCCTCTGGTAACACATGAAGTCGATAGTCCCCCAGCTCAACCCCCAAACTCTTGTTACTGAAAGCCACAAAATTTTCATTTATAATGGAAATTTCAGTGGCTCACATCTTTTGCAGTTTTTCAAAGGCATAAACACTCACCCCAGTTCTTTCTAGTTCTTTTTTCAGATAACTCCATTTTCTCTTACTGATTACGGCACAAAACTAAAAGATTACCTCTCTACTTTTTCTTCTTCCTGACATTTTCTTCTGTGCTCCCCCTTATTTCCTACTATTCTGCCCCACCCTGTCAAGACTTCTAAGACGTAAAGAATTCTATCATCCTAACTACCTTAGCTCAAAGAGCAAAATGCTTTACAAAATTAAGTGAGCATTGGGGATTTTTAACTTGATTTTATCTTTTCATTCAACCAGAGGGATATATGTGTGGGAGATGCACTTGTCAACTAAAAGCAATTTCTCTGCCTCCTTGGGGACCAAAGCGTAATTGTAGCTCTGTCTTCCTGGTGTCAGGATGAAACTTGCATTTTCCTGAGTGGTGTCAGCACGCTGACAGACAGCTCCTGGGATCTATTGAGGGGTACTGGAAAAGAACGGGCAGGGGGGTGAGAGATCTCGAGGCTGGTCTTGGCTCACCTCTCCTCCCCTGGGTGACTTTGGGCTAGTCACTTACTGTCTTTTGCCTCAGCTTTTCTAACTTAAAAAATGGGAATAATTTTCTCCCATTTCTACCTCACAAAGATGGTGCCAGGACCTTGTCAGGCTTTGGTGATACGAAAATGCTTGGAAGTAATAGAGCTGTGGGGAAAAAAATAAAGTGCTGCAGAAGCAGTGTATCCTAGGAAAGCTAAGTAGCTGCAAAGGAACTTCAAGTTTTCTTGGTACAACTCCACTTGAGAAATGAGGAAACCAAGGTCTTTCTGAGGTTCAGAGAGGTCCCAAATGGTCCCCCATGATTTTGCTATATGTTCACCATGAGCCTAGACAAATCCTCCCCAAACAGAAAAGCAGAGAGGCAAAGTCTTGGGGTTCTAAGGCTTATAGCCCCCTTTAGAGAACATATATGACCCTATACACACCATGTGGACCTTCTGATAGGACTCCTCAAAAGGGGGTGTTGGGAGGCAAGCTTGCTAATCTCCCAATTCCTTCCATGGGCCTGGGGGTAGTTACCTTTGTTATCTCACCCCTGAAATTGCAGAGACCTTCATAGCAACCTGCTGAGGAAGTTGGGCAGGCAGACAGGGACGCTCATTTCATAGAGGAGGAGTCAGGGGTTCAGGTTGGGAAGCAGACATACTTGCATCCATTCAGTCAACATGCCCAGCCTCACTCCTAATATTTTAGCTTTAAATGCCATACTCTTTCCACGGTGCTTCCACTGCCTCTTGCCTCATGTAAGGACCCCAAGCAGGGAATCCAAGTGAGATAACCTGACTGAAAAATGCTACAAAGACATACACAAGGATTCTTAGAAAATACAAATGAATGACCTTTATGGTGTATGCTCATTTTGAATGCCACTAGACCCTATCAGGAGTCAAGTTTTGAGGTTTGCTCAATTTCTCATGCTACATATTTACCCATACACCCAAAGGAAGTAGAGTGGGGTTAAAGGGATCAAGTTCTCCATAGGGCTGCCCCAGTGTTCCTTGTAGCTGGAATGCAATGGGAAGAGACAGTGGTGGAGGGTTTTCAGGGAAAGACTTCTTTCCTCTATACTAGAGTTTCTCTAACTTTATTGGGTATAAGAGCCCCCATGGGGAGCTTGTTAAAAATGCTGTTTTCTGGCCCCCATGCCCAGAGATTCTTGTTCAGTGAATCTGGAGTGGGAGCAGGGGATTTGCATCATTGCAGCACATCCCAAGTGATTCTGATGCAGCTGGTCCAACCATACTTTGGAAAATCCTGGTCCATGACAAAGTTTACAGGCCTTTGATGCTTGGAATCCCATTTAAATAGCAACTGTCTGCCTGGGTGCCAACTACTTTTGAGCTTCAGGAAAAAAGGTAGAAGGTTTGAAACCTTTCTTCTCAAAGCCAGCAAGCCCCCAGCTTGACTTTATCATCGTGCCTTCTTCTTAGCTAGAATATGTTTTCTTCCTGCTAAAGACTTCATGGCAAACAATGACCTAAGTTAGGAGCAGTGTGCTTGGCTTTTAACTGGAATTGCAATGAGACACCCTTAAGAGGCAGCAAGCTGTCAAGCTCTAGGGTGAGGGCATATATACCCAGTGTGCCCCTTGTACACCTTGGTGTGAGGGGTTGCAGGTCCAGGCTAGCAGGTTCTTGGTTGCTCAGTTGGGGTGCTAAGGACCTCTGAATTCTTGGAAAGGAGATACCATAACGGGTTATGTGGCCCTGCACAGGACAGGAGTTCTGCATTTTACTCACAGACCAACTTTTAGCTTTTTCTGGGTCACCAAAGCCAGGCCCAGTGTCCTGTACCAAGAGAACAATCCCAGCATAAAGGCCCCAGTCTTTCCCTTACCTAACCTCATCCTTTATTCTGTGGACAAGGTTATAGTTTTTCTCCTATCAGTAGCATTTTCTAACTCCAGAAAAAGACATATAGAAAAGTTGGAAAATACTAAAATATGAAAATAATAAAACAGTTTAAAATTGCCCATAATTGCATTGCTTAAACAATCACTACTAAGATTCTGGTGTGTTTCATGTTAACACTTTTGTTCTATGTATAAGTTTATTATTTATTTGAACTGTTTATATAATAGTGTGCACACATTTTGCATTTTGATTATTTTTCACTTAAAATGATCATAAATGTTTTTTTCAGATTATCATATAGGCTTCCAATTTATACATTTAAAAATAATTCATTGAGTGAATCAACATTATATACATAGCTCAATATCTTGCACACAGAGGACATTTCATAAATATTTGTTGAATGGATGGATTGATGGATAAATGCATTCCCCTATTATGTGACATTAGTTAAGGGTAAATATTTTCAAAGGAAACAACACTAAGTAATTAAGTGGCAGAGGAGGTAGGTCAAAGAAAAAGGAGTTGGGGAGAACTGCTAACTTGACTGCTAAATAAAATTTTTTGAGAATTCTGAACTCTATATTTCCCTTTTTCTTTTTTCGAAACGAGTAGGCTTTGGTTTGCCAGGTGCTTGTTCACAACTGTTAATATCCCCATTTTACAGATAAGGAAAACTAAGCCTCAGAGAGTTTAAATAATCTTCCTAAGATTACATAGCTAGTATGTAGCACAGTTGGGCTTCCAATCTAGGTCTGTGAGCATCCTTAGCTTTGTTCCTTTACTACATCACACCTCCTGCAGAAAAAAAAGTGACCAAGAGGGATAGTGGTCATGAGTTTGTACTTTAGGTAGAGCTATTTTGGAAGCAGAGAAACTTCAGTTACTGAGGGCCATTGGATTGGACTGGGCAGGCAGCCTTTATGCCATGAGGGAGCCCCCCGAAAAAATCTCATTCAGCTGGAAAAAACAGAAACCCATTGAGACCATTACAAAAGCTGGTGGTGTATACGCTCATGGGAAGAGGTAAGGCCGAGATTTCAATATCCAGAGCCAGAAACTGGACATTTCTAGATGTCAGACTTGTTTGGCTTGGATGACTGGGTATTTGTACAGCAGAAATTGGTAAAAGAGTAGGTCTGGTGAATGTTTGTTGACTCTGATTGCTTTTAGAAAACAGAGAAAATTGGAAATGATTTAGAAATTGGTGTAAAGGCAGAGAAGTACCATGTTTCCCAGAAAGGAAGGAAAATGAATGGAAGCCCTTTAAACTCTAACTACAGCTCTGCTTTGCTAAGAATTGTATGGTGAAGTACGGGCGATTTTTTCATCTTACGCACCCCTTTTGCTGCATTAATGCTAATATCAGTGGTTAGCAAAGCAAATGTAATAACTGCTCTCCTCAAAGGACTTGTGATTGCAGCTTCCACTCCTCAAGCCTGCAATCGAGCTGTTGGAAGAGGATTTTGCATATTACTCTCTACCTCCTCACTAGCGTTTTGACCGACAGAGTCCCATTTTCCCAGCGGAGAAAAACAAGGCACGGAGTCATGTTTGTACAACTGCCAATGGAGAACTGGGGGAGAAATTAATTTGGGGCCCTGAACTTGAATAGAAAAGGAAATTTCGATTAGAAGCCCTTCTTGCTCAATATGGTCCATCTCTGGTGGCTGCTTCTACTGCAGGATTTGGAGGTAGGACTTGTTTACTACCACCAGATCCCCCAAACACTGAACCTATAATGGTATGTGCCTCCAACACAGTACCACCCCCCACACTGAAATATCAAATATCAAATTCTTTCTAAAAATAAAGGTTGGTGCCCCTCCTATGCCTGAGCAAAAGCATAGGCGGTGGAATCCGTAAGTCAGTGGCAACTGGGGTGCACCCCATATTTATACACATTTGACACCGTGTTCTTTTATCTCAGTTAGGGATCAACCCCCTCAAAACAAAAGTTCCCAGGCAGGACAGCATCTCCCTCTTCCCCAAAGGATCTGCAGGGCAGGAACATTAAAATTACTTTCAACTTTGGGGCCCCTTGGGGAGCAAAACTCTTTTCTCCTACTCACATTTTTGATCCTTGAGAACAGAGCTGTGACATAAGACATCACATCTGGAGCTACTCACAGCTGAGGTGATGCCTCCCCTAAGACAGGGGGTCCCCAAGGGCTGAGAAAGTGCCTCCCCTTCCGGTTCAGAGCTCCTAAGGCAGACACCACTTCCCGCCTAGATTGGGCCTCCTGAAGGCTGAGATGATGTGTCCGCTAAACGTGGGGGTTTCAGGGCTGGAATACAATCTCACCCTCAGATCTGAGGCTCCCAGGGGCAGGTGCACTATCTCGCCCTCAAATACCAGCTTCTAGGGGACAGGCTTGCTTTTACGTGCCAGAGTAGGGCTCCTGGGGGCAGGGGCCTCCCTTCCCTCTCAGATTCGGGGCTCACCAGGGCAGAGATGGCGTCTCCCCTCAGACTCTGGGCTCCCCGGGGATAGGGGCACGGTCCCGCCCTCAGAGTCAGGGCTTCCCGGGGCAGGAGCTGTATCTCGGCCTCCCTTCGCGTGGGGGAAAGGGGCTGCAGGACCAGCGGCCTCTTCTCCGGCGGGAGGGGGGGCTCCCCTGAGGCCCTGCCCCCTTCGTGACAAGCCTGAGGTGTCCGGTGACCGAAACACTCTTAGCTGGGTGCAGGGTGCGGCTCAGGGCGTGGTCACCGGGGGCTACTTAGGGTAGCTGGCGCGGGGGCCAGCGCGGAAGCCGGCTGCGAGGCTGCGGCGCCGAGCGCTGGCCATGGCGTGGATGCTGGACTGCCTTTTCGCCTCGGCCTTCGAGCCCCGCCCCCGCCGTGGTGAGTGGGGCCCACCGAGTCCGGGGGCTGGGGTCCTTCGCTGAGGCTGCAGGCGGCTGCAGCCCCGGCCAGGCGCCCTGGGGCTTGGCTCGCCGTCCCTTCGCCTCCCTTCCCGCTGGCTTTTAGCTAATTGTTCCTGGCTTAAGGACTGCCCCGTCGAGGCCCCGCATAAATCACCGGCTTTGCCGGGAACAGCGAGCAATCGCGCTAATGGCTCGGCGGGATGCGGGTCGAGCGCGGGGGCGGAGTCGCTGGCTCAGCCGTCCTCGGGGACAGCTAGAGAGTCGGGGCCAGACGCGTAGGAGCACAGTCCTGAAACCCAAGGGCCCTAAAGGCCCAAGGATGAATGTCCCTGGCCGGGCAGCTAGGGCCCGCGAACCCTGAAGATGGAGGTGGGGGGATCCTTTTGCCTTGAAGCTTGTCCAATCTTGTCCCAATCTCAACTACCGAATATCGACATGGGTCCCTCAGAGTCATCGAATTCAACCCCTTTATTTAAGAGATGGTGACATTGAAGGCCAGAGATGGCAAAGGCCTGCCCAAGGTCATACAAGGAGTTGGCAGCAGATCTGGCTCTGCTGAGGCCCTGCCAATTGCCCACTGCCCCAAAGCTCCCAATGGCAGAGGCCTGGGGTCTTTAGTCTGGGTCTTCCCTTGGGTACTTTGATATCAATGCTGTTTTCCCTATCCTTGCGGAGTTGAGGACATAGGTGTGTGAAGGATCACAGCACCACTGTGATACGTGGGTGGCATTTCACCCCCTTCTTGGAAGTGCTTCTATAAAGTACGTTTTGGAAACTGATTATTTATTTTTCCTCCTTAAAGTTTCAGGAGACTTATCTTTTCTGTTTGAGATTTCCCAGGACCCCCACCCACACTGTCCTTCACTCCCCCTTGGTAGGCCCCACCCCCTCGAGGCTGCCACCTGCCCCCACTGCCACCTGTTTTTCCATAGTCTCCACCTCCAAAATCTATATTGGTGAGACTGCGTCATTGGTCGCCAGCCATAGACCAAACCTGGGGTTGTCTCCTCTTTCCTCTGCCCCCTCACAGGCGGGGGAGAAGAGGCAGGGAGAGGAGGGGCCTCAGCAACTTAATTCTGCAGAAACCCATGTTTAGTCCTTGCCAGCCCCAGCACCCTGAGAACCATCCCAGGAGTCTGACCCACTACTAAGGGACTGCAGCATGCTTAGCAAATTCAAGAGCTGTCTCTGGCAGGCCGCAAGTTCTCTGAGAAAGCAAAAGATCTGCATACACACAGAGAGTTGTTTTGTTCTGTATATTTTTTCAAGTTTATGTGATCCCGGTGAATCGAAAAAAATTAAGGGTGTTTTCTAAGATGCCTTTTAAGGCCTTACAGCTCAAACACCCTACCCTTGTAAAGGGGGTAAGGTGAACCATTCCATCCCTGCCTGGCCTGCAAGGCTGTCGTGAGACTCCAATGAGATCAAGGATATGAAGTCTCCTTTATGAATAACCCCACTGGGGAGGGGTCAGTATCACACAAGGAAGCCCATCCCCATCTAAAAACAGTCATTTCTATTAGAATTAGGAGGCTTTTCCCTAAACTGAACCCAAATCTCTGTTTTTCTGGCTCTGGCACTGACCTTCATGATCCTTCCAAGAGAACAGCGCCAGCCCTCTCCATTCCCCCACCCCCACTCACCCCTGTTTTTATCCAGGCCAAACCTCCCCAGTTCCTTCATCTGTTTAACATGTGATATGGCTACAAGGCTCCTACCCGCACCTAGCTGCTCTTCTTTGAGCATGCTCCAAGTTGTGAATGCCCAATGACCTGGCCAAAAGAGGATTTCCAGCTGTGTCCCTGTAAATATAGTCCTGGATGGCTGACTTTCCCTCTTTTGGAAGCCCACGTTCACACTCATGGTACACAGACACATAGCCACAAATACACACATACATACACATTCCCACACCCGCACATGCCCACATACAAAGTCACCAACGCACAGACACATACTTCACATGCATCACGTACTTTTCACACACAATGCAACATAACCACATCACACATGCACACACTACACACAAATCCTTTGTACATGCTGCGTAGTTCACACACAAATAGCTAATTTATATTGGAAGTACTTTCTTCACCTGAAACTACTCATTTTTTAAAAAGTAAACTCAAGTTCTTTTCAGAGTCTCCATTCTGTATTTTGTTGTTTGAATCCAAGTGCAAGACCTTACATTTACTACTGCATTTCCAGTCTGATGACACCTGTCCCCCTACATATGCCAGTGGCACACCACTGCCTACCCCAGCTCTATTACTTGTACACAGCAGCTAATATATGTGAAGTAGTTCCCAGATGCTGGGCCCTAGTCTCAGCCCTTTACATGTATGATCTCACTTAAGTCACACAACATCACTTTGACATAAGTAATTAGTCTTTGGGTACAGTTTTTGACCAGGTAAGAACTCATTCACTGCAACCCTCCCCCCGCCCCACCAAGAAATGCTGTGCAATATGAAAGGTAACTTTGTGCATAACTATTGATATTCTGTAGGGCTACAATTGCCCTTGGTGCCTCCCTTCAAATGCCTTCCAGAAATCCTCAGGAGTCAGAGGGAGGGAGTAGCTGGTCGATGATTGGGAAGAGTGGGGGAAGTATTCTAAATGTTCCTTCACCCACCCACCCACCTCTTGCTAAGGAGATTGTTGGTACATCAGAACAATCTTTTGAGGGTTGCAATGGGCAATCGACGACCATATGAAGACATTTTGGAGAGGCATCATTGAGATCTGGGAAGAAGGGGGACCCAGAAAGGTCTTCTTTCCTAGGGAGAGGGACAGCACGACTGACCCACTTGAAATTCTCTCCCCAGTTCACTCCTGGCATTGGATTTAGCCTCAGACAATTGGACTTCTGTAAAGCAGCCAAAACTCTAAAGCTGAAGGGACCCTAGGGCCCACTTCACATACAAATTTGATCTTTTCTTGGGGATGGGACCCAATCGATTCACTGAGGCCAGGCCTGGTTGAGCTCCACAGGATTATTTCCCAGAGCTGGGGCGAGTTTGCCAATGAGACACCCCACTTCCCTGGTCATGGCATCAGACGAGCACCCTCATCCACTAATGGCAGGACTTCCCAAAGTTCCTTTGAAAATCACTTGTTTCCACTTCAAAAGGCATCTCTCCATAGGAAAATAATGTGACACTCTATAGAGCTTAGGTTCCTAGGTTAGGCCACGCTTTACCCACCATAAGGATAGAATGCAGAATCTGTGTGATGAAAACTGGTAGAAAACAATACTCTTGCAAGTGTACCTCAGGCTCCAGCAGTAGAGCTGACATTCATCAAGCTTAAATATCAAATGACAGGAAGCATATTGGGCATTGATAGAGCAGGATACCAGGTCCCTGAGGGTGACGATGGCAACAGGAAAAGCAGTTTCATTCCCTTTCCCACACTTATCAGCCAAGACAACCTAAATGTCCAACTGTAGTGGAATGGTTAAATAAACTATATGACATATCCACTTGTTAGACTAGTCTACATCCATAAAAATGCTGTTCATGAAGAATATGTAGCGACATGGAAAATGGTATGATTTATGTGTCAAATATGCATTTTTAAAAGACTGGAAGAAAATTCAGCAACGAGGTAAACTAAGAGATCCTTTTAGGTTGGTGGAATAATAGTTATTTTCTTCTCTGTTTCCCAAAATCTCTATTAAGTTTGTTCTTAAATTACTCTTATAATTTAAAGAGGTGTTTAAAAGGCTAACTGAAGGCCTATAGTATACAAATAGACCATGCAATAATTACAATGATCTAAAATCCCACTATACATAGTTTAATCTAAGGGATTTTTTTCTTCAAATTTTAGTTTAAGTGTAATGACTAAATCAGGTCAGCCAAATGTAATCCTCCCAGTGATCATGAAATGTCCTCTAACACTGGGTGGGAAAAGGTAGAACTGAATTGAAACTGCTTTTATAGTTTTGCAATAAGCAAGTTTCTTAGCCTCTTTTAAAATAATATAATAATATCTATATTTCCAGGTTATAAATTATAATCGTTATGATTTTAATAACTATTTACTAATAGTTATATTATTGTTATTGGAGATATCATTATATTAAGTGCCCTCTATGGTTCATGTATCAAAAGATGTGTTTTAGTCCTTCTTCAAATATTTACTGTGTACCAGTCATCTTACACAAATGATCTCATTTAACTTTCATAACAACTCTTTGAGGTAAGTATTATCATCTTCATTGAAAAGACAAAAACTCAGAGAGGTTCAGTAACTTGCTCACGGCCACACAGTAGCTGAGCAAGGATTACAACCCCTTTTGGTCTGATTTCAAAGCTTAAGTGAGATTAAAAGAAATAACACATACAAAGCTTCTAGCACTATGCTGATATAGAGCAGACATTTACTAGGTGGTCAGTACAATGTTGCTGACGTTCCCTTGCCCAGAGTTCAAATTCTGGTCTTTGATCTGCTTGACTACTTATAGATTCCTTTCTATGAAAAGGTGCACATTTCAATTGAAAGATGCAATGCAAACACCACCTGTGTCCTTATTGCTGGGGCTCTGCGTCCCTAGGAAACGATTTCTGTTTCCTTCTGGCAGTATCATTTGTTCTCACATGTATCAGCACAAGTAGGTAGATGGCATGTTTGATGAGCCTTGGCAGCCACTGTCACGTCTCAGATACACTTCTCGAGAAGCCACGCGGCTTCCTCGGGATAGGCACCTGCTACCCAGCAACTGGTAGGTCCCTGCACTCAGGGATGCTTATTAAATGGCTGGGGCCTATCTTGAACCCCTGTTCCAACAATTCTCTGTATAGTTTGGCTGACCCTTAATTGTTACCCCTCCCACTTTCCTCCACTAAGCAGGGGCTGCGGGACCTCCTCAGAAGCCGACCGGGGTAGGAACTAGAGAAAATTTTAAATTCCTAAATCCTCAGAGGGACTCACTAATAGATTATCTTGCATGGTGGAGTCTAGGGTCAGTGAGGAGTAGCATGAAGGATGAATAAGAGAGGTGAAGGAGAGGGAGGAATTGAAGGCGTCCTCCAGAGACTGGGAGCACCTGAGGCCCGGCCTCTCAGAGCTTTTTCTGCCATGACTCTCAATACTTCTCTCCTCTGTAGCCTCTTTATCCCTCCCTGAGATTATATCCACCCCCTACCCTCAACTTCTTAACCTTCGCCCGCCACTCTCTGCCCAAATGCAGCTCCAGCTTGTAGTGACTTATTTTTGTCTCTAGAGGGAGGCAATAGCATCAGGGAGGAAAGGGCACAGATTGGGGTCTTCTCTTACTTTACCAAAGGGTAGATTTTATTTTCCTTTAACTGCGAACAGGTAAATAACAACTAATTGGAACAGTATTTTAGGTGCTGCAAAATATATCTCAGAGAAACATCATCGCTCCCCTCATCTACCCCCCAACCTTGGTGGCTGCTAGAAGAAGGGTGGCCTTGGGAGCCCCTCCTAATTTCTAGGTTAGAGGTAGAAAACAAAAACAAAAACAAGAAAACAAAACAGAAGTCGTGGGGGCAGTTTAGCCAAGGAATATTTACGCTGTCTTTCTCTTGGGTACTACGGCACACATTTAAGAGACAGGGTCTGGACTGGGTGTGAAGTGAGGGTTGGGGAGCTCAGTCCATAGTTGGGGTGGGAGGAAGTCTAGATGCTGAGCAGGTAGTTTGAAACTTTCCTGTATGGAGCATTACGTCTGAAACGTTGGTTTCATTAACACTGCCAGGAGAAACTGCAGAGTGAGAATTGGACTTAGGATCCAGTTCTTCCGGGCTGCATTAGGCTGATAAAAACATCACCCTAAAAGAAGAGGGGCTATTTCAAGAGTGTCAGACACAATAGTAATGAGGAAAATTGGCTTAGTCAGTCAGCTTCAGTACCTGAACACCCCGGTTGAGACACTCTGGGCTATATGGGCAGGGCGTGAGTAAAGCAACAGAGGGAATTAGCCTTTTCTTGAACATTTATTAGACATGTTAGACATTTGGCTGACACTTTCCATATTTTACCTCCTTGTCATCTGAACATGTCTAAGGCAGGTGTTAACAGCTCCAATCTACAGATGAGAAAACTGAGGTTCTGAGAGATGAAGTAACCTTCCCAAGATCACATAGCAAGTAAGTGATGGAGCTGGGATACAAACTCAAAGCTGTCTGAAGGTCCTCATCTTTAAAGGGTTTTATCCACATTTTTCTTGTGAAAACCAGGGTCTCCCTCTTCAATAAAATTCACATTTTGGTTCCTTGCCTGTAATGGGGGTTATTAAAGCATCTTGGAGCTTTTTAGCTTCTTCGAAGTTGAAGTTTGTTCCCCATTTCACAGGTAAGAGTACTGGACTGGAGCGAACCAGACAGTCTTCATGAATTCAGGTGGGACTTACACAAAGGAATTTAGATAGGTGGTCCAGTGGTTGAGTGTATGTGTGTAGGGGTGGGAGGCAGAGACCTCACAGGATCGACTGTGAGGAAGCGGAAGTGGAGCTGGTATATTCAGAGGAGAGTGAGGAGGTGTCAGACTGGCCCGCAAAGCAGCAGGAAAGCCAAGTGCCTGAGACCAGATGCTGGGAGACACCAAAGTTTGCATGAACTTCTGGTACAGATTTACCAAGGGGCTTCAGCTACTCTGTGCCCTGTGTGACTTACACTAGCCTCTCTAGCAACCCCCACCCTGCACTTTAAAAAAAAAAAAGACTTTCTGGCTATGTAGTAATTTAGGCAATGCTTTTCCTGCCCACCCAGGATGAGGTGCTGACCCAGGCCCAGCTGGGGGTGAAGCTTTACTGATGTTACAGCTGCTTCTCGTCTGCACGCCAGGCTCATTTGTGCCAGTTGAAAGGGCACAGTAATAACAGTAGCAATTTAAATCGTGCTCCTCGCTTTCTGCTTTCCCCCCTGAAAAGTGGCGAAGTGACTCACCACTGTCGAATTGTCTCTCTCTATCCACTCCCTGACCTCTTTGCGGCAGTCTAGGCTGGTTCCCTGGGGGCTGAGCTGGAAGTCTGTTCTTCCAGCGGCCCTTTAGCTGTGACAGAGCCACCCCCCCAATAAATGTGTTCCCCCAAAATGCGATGTATTGTTTTAATTTGAAATTCTCAGATGAGGCTGCTTGGAAGGCATTAGAGCAGCATGAACCCATTAGGTAAGCACAGTTCTCCCCTCCAAACATGAATAATACAAAATGGGACCCATTCAGGAATCTTTTGAGGGGGCTCTGCTTGTTTTTCTATATGCAGTTTCATATGGAGATGACGGGTCTGCTTGAAATGTACTACATACCAACTTCTGGTGGTAATGCCGTAAAAATAGGTCCAGGGGAGCTGTGAAATCATTCCCTTACTCCATCCTGACCCCTCACCCCCATCCCCATCCACACCCAATTCCCCTGACCCTATGGCTAGAAAATGCTCATTCTCTGCTCTTTCTTTCAGCACCAGCCTAAGGAGAGCTCCCAGAACTGGAGGTGGTGAGGTGCTTATGAGCCTAGAGTAATTAAAGATTTTGAGGTGTCAACAAAGCAGGTAATTAGGTGGAGAAGGTATCAGCTGTCTGAGAGACAAAGAAAGTAATTATGCTGAGCACTCTTGGCGCTGTCAGTAAACTCCAAAGAAAGATTTGTTGGGAAGTGATACTGTTTGATAGAGACTTCAATGCCTAGCAGAAATGAGGGACTCTTGGTGAGGCTGCCTGGAACAGGAGAAAGGTTTAGGGAGCTTGGCAAACCTGGATTCAAATACCAGCTCTGCCTCCCACTGGCTGTGTGACCCTGGAGAAGTTACTTAACTCCTCTGAGTTCGATTTGTGATGTGCAAAATATTGATAAGTCATAGCTCTAATTACCTCATTAGGTCATTGTGAAGACTCAAGGAGATAATGCATGTAACAGCACTAGCACGATGCCTGGTATACAATAAGTGCTTAATAAATGGTAACATTATTATCATGATCACTATTATTATTCTTACTATATACCAGGCATTCTCTACAGGAGCCCAGAGTTTAAAAGGAGAGACAAATAATCGCAGTTATGTATGTTCGTGTCATGAGAAGTATGAAGAGGGTAACTATGATGGCTCAAAGGAGGGAGCCCTCAACTGGGAGGGAGGGGTACAGAAAAGCAGAGAAAGTTTTGTGACTCCTGAGTTAGGTCTTAAAAAAATAAGTAGGAGTTTGTCACGAGGCCCAGGGGGAAAGGGATTCCAGGCAAGTGTATCTGCCCACACAAAGCCAAAGAGGTGTGAAGCAGCCAAGCCTTGAGCTAATAGTTGGGCTTTGCTGGGCACGAACTGGGATCTCCTGGGGGAGGGGGGGAATCAGTGACCAAGAATCTTTCCAGTTTATTCCCACCAGCCCCTGAACCGCGCCTTAGGCGCCCTACCTGGCCAATCACGTGCGACGCCCTCCTCTTCTTTCCTCTAAGCAGTCAGGTAAGCTCACACCCAGCCCCCAGCGGGCCTGGTGCGCACAGCGGGGGGTCGGCGGACCCAGACCCGGCAGATCAGGCCAAGGGGAGACTGTGCCCAGGTCGCGGGCCCCTATCTCCTTCCTCGTCCCAGTCCTGGTGCAAAGCCCCCCTCCACCTCCAATTTTAAAAAAAACTACCAAGCACACAGCCACTTGGGTTCTTTAGACAACCCCGTGCTCTCTCACACACCACACCCGTAAACTCACGCCGCGACCCCCCTCCAAGAGACACACGGTCTTCAGCCCTCCATCCTAGCACATACATTGGCTGCATGCGTCCCCACCACACACATGAACACATCACACCCAAACACACACGGACATTGCACCCTCACACACACAAACCTTTGAGCACACACGCCTTAAGTAAGCTCACATATAAAGACACCTTGCTCACAAACACACACAGTACACACCACAACAAACACCACCCGTAACCCCACATTGACACAGCACAGCTAAGGGTAAACACACACCAAACAAATATATACACACAAGCTTCAACGGGCACACACACATACACACACTGCATACACATGCACACTACAGCACGACCACAAACCCCGGCAGAAACATACATCGAACACACCCATATCCAGACCGCACCCACAGAGTCACACTGTCATCGGGCAGAAACATACAACCTACAAACGTGCACACACAAACACCGCACAAACACACGCTCCACGTCCGAGCGCAAACCAAATACACTTCACACCCAGCACTCGGACTAAAACATGCAACACGCACACACACACCCACACCCAGCCACACACGTAACTCAGGCGAACCGCACTTGCGCGCGCGCACACACGCGTACATGCATACATACATACACATACAGCCCGCCCCCTCCTTCCCTCAGGGCGGAAGAGAAGGGGGCGAGGATGGGAGGAGGGGGAAGAAAGGAGGGGGGATGGGCGGGCGAGGCGCTGCGAGCAGAGACGCTCTTTTCCCTTTGACCTGGGGTGTTGTTCCCATTAACCCGCCTGTTCCCCATTCCCGAGCAAAGGGAGTGAGTGAGTTGGGTCCAGACGGGAACCAGTCAGGACCAGGGAAAACTGGAAGGGCTGGGAAATCCGCCGGCGGGCGGAGGGCACGTGAGCTCCAGCCGGGACCCTGCCGGAGGCTCCTCCCCCCAGCAGCCTCCCTCTCAGACCCCTTCGCAGCTTTGACCTCTGCTCCCCACCGCGGGGGGAGGTGGTGGAGGGGGTGGGGTGCTTCTTCCTCTCCTACCCGAGAGAGTGAACAACTGTTAGGGGTGGAAAGCTTTACTGGTTTCAAGAAGTAAGGAGTTTAGATATGCAGAAAAGCTTTTTGCGAAACCTGTTCTAATCTAGTTTGAAGACGTCTCCTAATAGAGAGCTCACTATTTTGCAAAGCAACTAATTTTTCCATAAAAGGCAAAGGCTATTAGAAATCACCGACACCGCGCTGGACACATAGTAGGGCGTTATAAATGTTCCTCCTTCCCGCTTTTGTCAACAAATCTGGCAGGGCTATCTGCAGCCCAGCACCAGCCCGCGACAGCTCTGGGGCAGTCGGTGAGCTTTTTCTAGCACACAAGCCCCTGGAGAACAGCCGCCTTGGCCAGGGAGCCACCGGCGGCAGGGGGCGGTAGTGTCGCTTAGGGTGCTTTGCACGTCTGGCGGCATAGCCCCCGCGGGACAGTCTGAGGTCCCCTTCCTCTGTGGCGGGCTACAGGGGTCACTCTAGAATACTCTGCGGTCAGATGAACATCTGGCTCCTGTCCTCCGCCTGCCCCCTTTCTGTAGAGATGGACAGCGGGTGAAGGAGAGGAGGAGGAAGAGGACTTCCGCCTGAGGCGGCACATTGTGTAAAGCGCCTTGCGGTGCAAAGTGCACAAGCTTCGGAGTCGGTACAGGTTCGAATCCCAGCTCTACCACTTCGCAGCTGACTACCTTGTCAGGTCACTGTCTTAGGTTGCGGGGTGGGTGTGAAATTTAAAGGAGGAAATATATGTAAAGTGCTAATTCCAGTTAAAATCCAAAGGATGTACATTCCCTTCCATTCCCTCTCCCTAACCCTCACCAAGGATAAAGATTTGGGAGTTTGCGGAAGAGGGGGATCAGAGGCCAGAGATGTGGCCACCAGGTAATGCCTCTAAGCCAGAAGATGGACAGAGGTTCAATTAGCGCTCAATTTCTTAAGCAATGTGCTGTATTTAAGGGAAATGCCTGCACCAGTGATTTTAGTGATGCCACTCACTAGCCACAAGACATTTCAGTTCACAGCCCCAGTCCTTGGGGCTGCAGTGAGGCCACTCTGCCCATCACCTCACCTCTCACAGGGACTTCCTAAATCATTCCTACCCCCACCCCGAATTCTTCTCCCCATTTCCAGGTTGCTGAGTTATTTTTCATTGTAATGAACACTCATTGGATGCCAGGGACATCTTCTCTTACCTTATGCTTTGCCAGTGCCTAGCACAGTGCCAGATACAGCACAGGCTGTATACATGCAGCAAAGTGATGCCCTGGGTGAATTCCCTTGGAAACACTGAGACTTAAGGGCACATAAGGAGTTATCATAAGGAATTGAGAGAAAGGATTCCAATAGCAGCACCCCAGGCACTGTGGGGATGGAGGGCAGTGGCTTTTGAATAGGGGGCTATTCCATTCCTCCTCAAAGCCCTCCAGCCCTAAGCTTCCCTGGAAGGGGGTTGTCTCACTGTGGCTGAGGCTTCTGCAGTCAATTAAGAAGAGAGCCTCTTTCCTGGAGGGCAGAGGCCCTGGCCAGCTAGAGGGTGAGTCACTATATCAGAGTTGGGCAGCAGAGGTGGCACTAAGGTGACAATGAATTAGTCCAAGATGGCAAGGGGGTATTACCTGAGTGATGATCTGGAGGAGGATAAAGCGGAAGCCTGAGCCCTTGAGGCTGGGATTAAGTGGTAGAATGTCTATATGCTTAAACATAGCACCTAACCCACCTCCACACTTCTACCCCTCCAAGTCCCAAAGCGTAGCCAGGCAGCTTCTTAGAGGAGGAAGTGGCGTGGAAATCATCCTTTGGGAGACCTGGGTTCCAATCCTGACTTGGATACTTGCTGTATAACCTTGGGCAAGCCCTTTTCCTTCCTGTTCTCAACACCAGAAGGAAGTTAAGTGGGCAAGGGGCTCTGTGCTGGGCCCTGTGCTAAGTATTTTACCAGTGTTATTTCACACACTGTTCCCCATTGTGCTATGTGGTGAGCATTTATTCCGCTATTTTGCAGTTGAGAAAACTGAGGCTGAGTGATATTCAATCATCTACTTTCTAATATATCGTGCAGTCTTTATGTATTTATGTTACCAAGGCAATCACTAACTCAAGCCAATAGCCTGCCAGTCCTCTGCCTAAATTGGCTCCTTATGCACTCAGGTTCATATCATGTCTCCTGGCTGCCCCCAACGCCAACCCGTGTTGCTTTCAAGGCAGTTGGCTACCTGGGTGGGTTTCTCTTTTCATCTTCGGTGACACCCACCTACCCCCAATTCAGATCTTTCCCTGGCATATCAGCCTAAGATCCCACATTAGAAAGCAAGCATCACCAGAAAGATGCACCCCAGTATCAGTTCCTTATCACAAGGGTGGGGGATCTGGCTGCAAGATGTTGCAGTGAGGAAGGGGAGCAGAGCTGCCAGGGCCAGAAGGAGGGGCTGCATAAAAACCAAGAGGAGAGAGAGAGAGAACGCCAGGGACAAATTGGACCAGCCTCAAACTGCTGCTCCCTCCCTTTTCCCCCCTCTCCTGTTCTGGTGCTCTAGAATGTATAAAGGGGCAGCACCCAGCCCATTTTCAGCAGGTGGAGAGGGAGAGATCCTCTCCTTCAAAGGAAGGGAAAACCACCCTGAGCATTCAAATTACATTCCTGTGTCGGGTAAGATTTATTTAATTCCTGAGGGGTGGGGGTAGGAAAGAGGAGCAGGGGAAGAGGGTGCCTTCTTGGTAGTGCTGGTGCCCAGGTGGTACTTTTAGTGAAAAGAGCGCCACCCATGCTGCTGTCAGAGCCAGAAGCTCTCTCCCTTTGCTAGGAGTCAAGAGACACTTGCCACTGGGCTTCTGGATCTCATTTCTAAGCCAGATCCCTATGAGCCACATCTCTGAGCCTTTGGGGGATAAGTCCATGTCTTCCTTGGCTACCTCAGTACCCGTGTATGCCTGGGGTCAGCAACTGCCCTCTGTCCTTCCCCCTCCCCTTCTTTCCTCCTCTCCTTTGCCTAGGCTCTGCTCCTTCTTCCTTCTTGCTGGGCTAAACTAGAGTCTCTGACATTCTTGATTCTTTTCTCCTCTTTCTTTTCCATCCAGTCAACAACACTCTCCGTTCATCCATTTACTTCATCCAGGAGAGGAGAAAATTCAACTGGGAGGGAGTGTAATTGTGTATTTGAAATTCTCCCCACTTGAGATCTTGCGCTTATAACCCCGTATTGCCCTTGTTGCGTCAGATGAGAATATTTTGTGCTTGTGAATAATACATTTTTGCTTGGCTGAATAGTGATTTGAATATATGATTGTTGAGCTGCAGATTAAAAGAAGGCATTTTTGGAAGCAGTATTAGAAGGTAAGATGGTTTGGGCAGGTGTGAATGGCCTTCTGACTTCTCCAGGTGCCAAGAAGATAGAAAAAGAAAGATGAAGACTATAGTAGTGTGTGTGTGTGTGTGTGTGTGTGTGTGTGTGTGTGTGTGTGTGTGT
>NW_020838059.1:1633317-1744780 GCF_003676395.1 Aethalodelphis obliquidens | reverse complement strand
TGTGTGTGTGTGTGTGTGTGTGTGTGTGTGTGTGTGTGTGTGTGTGTTGGGGGTGGGCTACTGAGACCGTTCTCATCCAGATAGGTAGAGGAATTCTGTTTGCTCTTGTTGTTCATTGAACTCTGAACCAAATGATCTTCCTTGTCTCTGAGTTTGGAAGATCAGAGGCCCTGGACAAGATGGCGAACAAGCAGCAGGAAGGGTGAGGCAAGGAGGGGCAGGCAGTTGTTCCTTGTGCAGTCCTTGTGTGCAAAGGGATGCCACCTGCCCTTCAATGCCATACTAGTCAGGGCAGAAGGGAAGTGATGAGGGGTAACAAAAAGTGTGCTGAGCAGGGTTCCAGGAGTTTTGGGCCTTCCTTTTGGCTCTGCCAGTAATTAGCTCAATGACCTTTGGTAAGTTTCTTATCCATCTGAACCTCCACCTCTGCCTTTCCTTCACCTGTAATGTGAGATTGTGCGGCATGGCCAACGGAAGAGAAAGGGAGCCCTCAAAGGAAGGGACCCTTGGGCTGAATCTTGAAAGAGAAATCAGCTTTGAATAAAGGGAGAGATGATTGTGGGGTATGATGAGAGACAGTGGGAGTAGCCCCGGGAATTTAGCAAACAGGTATGCGTAAGGCACTGAGTTGGCTGCTGCGTAGAAAATTGCTATGAATCAGCTCCTGCCCCACCGCGGGAGCTTCAGAGAGAGAGAGAGTGGGGGAATCTGCGTGGCAGAGCTAAGCGCTCGCAGTGCCTGCAGCTCGTCCCAGGACTGGTCGTAGTCGCGCCGCAGGACTGACCAGCGGGTCACGCAGCCATTTATTCCCTGGCCGGACCAAGAGAGTCGCCAAGAGATAGTGCAGGGGCAGGACTCCAGAGGCCTGAGTGCAGCCCCTCGAGGGGCTGAGTGGGAGGTGAGTGCACTCCAAGCGGAGCGCCCGACGTGCGGGAGGGAGAGGAAGCCTGCGGGTCCTGGACTAGGTGCCCAGCTTTTCGCGTTCAATGGCTCAAACGTGGAGCACGCAAGAAAGATTGCATTTTTCAAATTCTCGGCAGCGGCAAGCAGCAAGAGTGGTTTTGGCGTGCGGGCGGGGCTTTGCTTAACTTTGCAGGTTCTGCGCGCTCTTGAGCCACGTAGGGGCGAGACGCAAGGGGCGCAACCCCGCCTGACCACGCTCCGCAGCGGCAGCCTGTGGCTTGGGACAACCCTTCGAGGGGAGGGCGCAAAGTCTTGGCTGGCCGGTTCCTGTCCCTTTCCCCCTCACCCTGCTCCCCCTGCCTTCACCTTCACCTAGCTCTGGGTAGAGGGCAGACTACCGGGCTAGGGCTCCATTAGGGAGGGACAGGGAGACCAGCTTAGACCCACTCTCCACTCTGGCGCCCAGAAACCTGCAGGGTGGGGGCAGGGATGCTCTCTCGTTCCAGCTGTGGACAGTGGCCACAGCGTGGCCCTGTGTCCTGGAGGTGGCTAAGTCCTGTAGAAGAATCAAGGATTAGGCAGAAGTGAGGACTGTGTCTCTACCGTGTTCTTAGGTAAACCGGATAATAATAAATGACACTGGCTGTGTTTTGGGGCTGGGAGATGCTCACAGACTTGCCCAAGGCCACTCAGCTGCTTAGTAACTAGGCAGACCTCCTGACTCCTGGTCTAGGGTTTTTGTTTGTTTGTTTTTTTCTTTTTTGCACTGCGTCATAGCCAAGACAGTGGTCTAATTTTGAAGGAGGATAGATACAGGTAGGTAGACATTGATTATTTTTAAAAAATACATTTATTTAAATGTAGTTTTAAAATACCATTCCTATCATAAAAACATCTCCCACAGCCCCAATTCCCTATGACAGCCATTCAGACAGGGTTTTGAAAAAGAAAACTGCAGAAAATTGAATGCTTCTTGGGGGAGATACAATCAAAGGAGAAGGGAAGCAGGTGGGAGTGGGGGAACAAAGGTGAAAGAGAGGTAGCTCTCAGCACAGATTTGAAGAACAACTTTATTCTGAAGGTTTCCTTGACAGATCTCTGTCCAGATGGTTTGGGGAAGTGTCCCTACTGGTCTTTCCTCTCTCGTGCCCACTCTGTAGAAACCCCAGCTGTGGTCTAGAGGGGCAAATGTTTGATGGTTCTTTTTTTTTTTTTTTGCGGTGGCCTCTCCTGTTGCGGAGCACAGGCTCCGGACGCTCAGCCTCAGCGGCCATGGCTCAGGGGCCCAGCCGCTCCGCGGCATGTGGGATCTTCCCGGACCGGGGCACGAACCCATATCCCCTGTACCAGCAGGCGGACTCTCAACCACTGCGCCACCAGGGAAGCCCTGATGGTTCTTTCTTTAATTCAGAGTCTCCTCCTTCCCTCTGTTGTAGCAAATACATTGGGTAAGTCTATTCTGTGTGTGTGTGTGTGTGTGTGTGTAAATGCATATGTGAGAACGCATGAGGGTGTGTGTGTGTGTGTTTGTGAGAGGAAATGTGTGTGTCTGAAAGGGAATATGTCTTAAAGAAGGGGGCTTGGGACCAGGGGAATTGAGAAGATGGGAAAAATGAATCAGAGTTTACCGAATGCATACTATAAACCTGCAGCTGAATAAGGGTCTGAGTAGTGCTGGTGGACCTGAAGAAATAGTCAATTCTTAACATTCCTTAAAGGAACAAAGGAGAGGAAATGTATTTAAATGAGGGCAGGGAAGGATGATGTTAGACCCATGTCAGACTCTTGACATTTATGTGACCTCCAACTAGGCTGTAAGACCCCAAGGACAGGAACTGGGACTTTCCACTCCAGAGGGCTCCCCCCTTTCCTCCACCATCCCTAACATGGATGGCTTGCACATTGTGCTGAGGAAACCAAAGGTAGGGACTAAATCCCTTTTGTGGGCCAACTAACTTTTTTCTACATTTCAGAGCCTAGACTGATCCCCCCACAACCCCCACCGTTAGTTGTCTTGCATTCCTGATCATGAAAGACCCAGTGAAGAAACAGTTCAACTCATCCCCTCTGAAAGTGAGATACCTGCTGACAGGATGTGGTACCCACTTTTACCTTCTATGGATGGTACAAGGGCATTCTTCAATGGGGGCACTGTCTGCTTCATTCCAGATAGCAGCACTTCTGCTCAGTCTTCCTTTCAAATATGACTCTCAGGTATTTGGCGGGGGGGGACAATTCCTCACCTTGGTACAGCACTGTACCCTTTGGAGGATTCTTTCATGTCACCCTGTCTTTTATTTAATCTTTACCGTAGCCACACCTCAGAGATATCATGGTTGTTACTTTGTAAGGTGATGGAACTGAGGCTCACAAAAGTGAGATAATTAGCTCTAAGTGACTTGGTTGGTGAGTGTGTGAACTTACAGGTGGTAAGGCTGGGATTTGAACCCAAGTCCTAGTCCATAACTCAGGACCTTTTCAGGATGCCATGCTGTCAGCTTGGGGAGTGGGCTGAGGCAAGAGACGTGATGGGAGGAATACATAATGCTTTTGATGCTTTTCTCTTCTATTCACTCCTCTTCTCTACCTTTCATAATAGTGTTTTTCAAAACCATATATATCTGTATCTTTCTATCTATCATTACCTACCTATCTTATTTACCTATCATATCTTTCTTCTTCTTCTTCTTCTTCTTCTTCTTCTTCTTCTTCTTCTTCTTCTTCTTCTTCTATCTATCTATCTATCTGTCTGTCTATCTATCCTGTCTATCAATCATCTACCTTCATTCCCATTTCCCAAGAATAGTGTGTATAAAGAAAGACCTCAAAATCTAGCCATCTCCTTAGGAAAGAAAATAATCTTGACTCAGGCCATCCCAGTTCCAGGCAGCAGATGTTGGTGATGTATACCAAGAAATACTGTGGTTTGGTGGGAAGGGCAAGACCAGGCCTGGGGATAATCTAGTTCCCAGATTGTATTTCTTCATGGCATGTTAGTGCAACTTCAGTTAAGTTACAACCTCTCTGGAGTCCTATTTTGTTGTTATCTGTAAAATGGGCACATAACACCAAACCTACCTCCTTCCCAGGGGTTGTTGTGAGAATAAAGTGGCATGATTCATTTATCCATGAATCACAAATAGCTGTTTTAATTACAAGACCTTTATATTCTCTCAAAACTGTCAAGAGTTTATAATCCTATGATTACCCAACAAACACATTGAACACCTACTGTGTGCTAGGACCTGGAAATAATGGACATGTGGAAAGCTTTTGAGAACATGAAAAGCACAACAAAAATTAGACATTAAAAATTACCTTCTATTGATGCAACATCTTATTTTTTTTACTTTTTCTCCCACAGCATAATAGAAGCAGCAACCGAAAGGGAAAAAAGAGATAACGGGTGACACAGCTTGTGATGCCAGCACTATTATGCACTCTGACACATACTGCAGATAATACTGAGAATATCTATATCTTGTTGTACCTTCGGATGTGACCTCCCTTGGTTTATTGAATCAGGCTTTGATTATGTGTCCATTCTTTTGATTTCATTATTTAGCTATGCATTATTTTGTAGCTATTAAGGACAAAGGTGGATGAGGCAGTGGAAAGAGCCCTAGGTCTGAGAACTCGGTTCTTGTCTAGATTCTGTGTCAAATTGCTGTGTGGCCTTGGGCAATCTCCTGTCTCTTTTGAGCCTCAGTTTTTTGAACTCTAGAATGGAAGCTTTGGGCTAGGTGATGGCTAAGGTCCCTTCTATCTCTGATCCATTCTAATCTAAGAAGTTCTGGAAACACTTTTTGATACCAGAACTTTTCTGAATGTATTTTAACAGTACTACCTTTGGTTTATGAGCTTCTGTTATGGCATGATGGGCTGACTCACGTATTGAAGAACGCTGCCCCCAAATTTAATTATTTTGGGGCATTACACCGCATAGGGTAAAATGAGCCATTTTGTTCATCACGACTGCAGCCTTTGCTGAAATGGAGGTTATGGGATAGCAACTTAAAGGCTAACTCATTAATGCTCAGGGACGAATGAGGTAATGTGACAGCAGACCAAATTTTCATGGAGAGACCTGTATCTCTTTCCCATGTTGTGATATATTAATGCGGATGTCTTTATCCATTGTCACTGCCTGTAGACATTTGAATACCGTAGATGCAATACCTTCTGGGCACTCAGCCTTGCACACTAACTACTTCTCAAACTCCAAATATCTCTCAATGGCTAGAAGAAAAATTGTGATGTGCCATAAAATGCCTAATTTATTAGGATTCTATCAATGGCATCAGTCCTGCTTTTCTCTCAGAGGTGTTTACTAGTGAGCACTGCACCACCCCTAACTATTTAATGGGGGCAATGGAGTAAATTAGTCCTCCAAATTGTGAAGGCTGTGGATTTATGCCTAGCTGAAACATTTCTGTCCTCACAATGTCGAAGAGGGTGACGTTTCTGATGTTAATTTGTTTCTCCATCTGTGCCATGCGTTTCAGGAGGACGTGAGGAACAAGCTTGATGCCACTCATGTGTGTTTTCCCTCTTCGTATTGCTGGAGAGTTGATCTGGTTGTGCCTCTACTCTTTGTTGAAATTCTCTCCCTTGGTAGCTGCTAATATCCTAGCCCCTTTACTGATCCAAATGAAATTATATGTTATTTTGCTAGTGACGATGTGAAATTGGATGGTTTAAAAGATAGATAAATTTTTGAGACTTGCAAGCATTTTACTAATCTGAATAATAGCATTTTAAAAATGGACCTATGTGGTTAGTTTTTCTAAATTTTATAAGATAATTTTTTGTACTTGACCCTGATGTCATTGGAGATTGAAGAAGAAAGATCTATTCACAACAATCTCCCAAGATCTTTTTACCCATTTTAATTTAATTCAAATTTAGTAGAGATTGAACTAAGTCAGATGCATTGATACAAATTCTAATTTTATGTAATTACTTTTGAAACCTGATATTTTCTGGTAAAGTCAGGCCCTCTGCAAAGAACCTTCAATATCAATGTGTTTATTAAAAGCCAATGCTAAATATCACATGTACATTATTCATTTAATTCTTACACAGTTGGTGAAATGGATACTGGATCATTTCCCCATTTTATAGAGGAAGCCACTGAGGCTCAGGATTCAACAAACTTTCCTAAGTTCACACAGCTAAGAAATCACAAAGCTTGGCTTTGAACTCAGTTCTGTTTAGCTCTGACTCCAGGGACCATTACAGATATTTGTCTAAGGAGATTGTTTTTGCAAATGTGTTGAATTCTATGCTGAAATTGAGAGGGCTTACTTTCGTCTTCCTTCTTCCTTTTTGATGTCATGGTCACTTCAGGCCAATGCCAGGGCATGCTGAAGGGGAAGGGGAAGACACTTGGGAGCAAGAGAGGTCTCTTAGCACCTTGTTCTCTGTGAGGAGCCTCCTTTTGTGATCAGCTCATAGTGTTGAAGCCTAGTTATTGGTCCCCCCTCCCCAACCTGCTCATCTGCTTCTTATCTAGGCACACTGGACTTCCTAATTCTGCTTCTGTCTGGTATTCTACTGGTGCCTTGAGAGTATTGAAGGCAAGCAAGACAGTGTCAATTTTGCTGGCAGAATTTTGGCATATGATTGCTCTTAAGTTTAGCCCTGTATCTTTGAGCAGGAGGCAATGACAAACAGTTTATTCTAAGGCCTTTGATTTCCTTTGGAATTGTAAGCATCTAGGCTGACTCATCTCTCAAAGGCTTCTCTCTCTCTCTCTCTCTCTCTTTTGGCTGACGTTGTTTTGAGGTTCTCTTATTTGTTCTCACCTTATTTTGGGGGGAGAAGAGGGATTGATTTTCATCTTGATTTTTGAGTGAGCGAACCAGCTATATACTCTTTGGATGACCAGATTGTAACCCTTGGCAAGAAGAAATAGCTGCAACTCCAGAACAGGTACAAAAATGTCTAAATTGGGGTAAAGGGAAAGAGGGAGCCATGTAAAAAAAAATAATCCAGAGCTAGGCTGTGTGTGTCAGAATGAGACCCTTGGCTAATAGATTTTGGACCTGCCATTGTGAATGGGGGATTACTGGCTGCTTAGTTTGGGACTGTGGTTAGGTTCTCTGCATGTGCCTTTGGTTAAGATGGTCATTTTGTGGATGCAGTTTGGTGGTTGGGCTTAGGTGTTTACTCTGGGTCCAGGGGATATTGATTTTTCCATTGAAGGGACTTTAAAAAATATGTATGCTAAGAATTTTCCTCTTAGCTCAGTTCAAAAGGCATAGAAATACTCCTCATTCTATCTCATACTGAACTTCAGTTATCCGGCAAGTGTTTATTTCTGACATGTGTGACTTTGGCCATTAAGGAAAGTGGGCAATAGAGGATTTTGGAAACAAAAGAAGTGAGGGATTTTTTTTGACAGAGCTCATTTATATAGATTATTGGATGATAAACTTCTACCTACCTTTTCTCTGTCAAAGCCACATTACCTGATCTTTGGGGTTTAAGCACCCCCCCAATAATATATAGAATATTATCATAAAACTCCGTGAGCAAGTGGAGCTCAGAAAAATAGCATGTGACCACTTCCCATCTTGCCAAAAGGTTTAGTTCCCCGCGTCCCAAATTATCTTCTCTTAGGAAGAAGCATCCACACACTCACCCAAACCATAAACTTTGGAGCTATCCTTTCCATTACAATAAAAAATTTTCTCTAAGTCCTGTCACTTATACCCATAAAATCCATCTCCTGCTCCAGCCCCATTGATACTGACTTGTGTCAGCATCTCTTGCCTCTCGGCTGATCTACCTACTTCAGGCTTTCTACCCAAACCAGGTTTTTCACTGCTCTGCGATTTTTCCAAGCTGCAGCTCTGACTCTGTCACTTCCCACTTAAAACCCTGAAGTAGTTCCCTATTGCCTTCAGGAGAAAGTCCAGCTCCTTAACATGGCTTATAGGGCCATTCATAACCTCATTCCTGCCTATCCAGATTTATCTCCTTCCATCCTCTTTATACAGCTTTAAGAATATAACAACCTCTCTGCCATCTCTTTGCCTTTGCACAAGCTGTTCTCTCTGGACACTCCCCCCTCCCTGTCTCCAGGCAGACTTAGATGTTTCCTCCTTTCTGTTTTCACAGTAGTTTGTTTATATCTTGGGCAATTGACTTATCACAAGGTTTTGTAAATTGTTGTTAACCTGTGTATCTCCTTCACTGCACTGTTAAATTCTCTATGAAAAGAGTATTTATTATTTTGCTCATATTTGAATCTTTAGTGCCTGGCACAAAGTAGACAATTAATGCAGGTTTCTTTTCTTTTCTTTTTTAAAAAATGCATACATGAAAGAACAAATTAATAATAGAAGTGAGGATGTGCAGGATAGGATGCTGTGTGGGGTGCAGGGAGATCCCCACTGGGGTATCCTGTGCAACCTGGGAGCAGTTTGAGATAGTGGGCACCATGCAGAAGGGATATGTAAAAGAGGTTTGCCAATACACCAAGAAACTTCACTATACCAATCCTGTATAGAGAGTCTCATTAGAAATGGCCTGGAAATGATGTTTGTTTTGGTACAAACTGATGTTGTTGTTTTTTTCAGGAAAAAATAACATAATCAAGTTGCACAATTTTTGGTAAATAGATAAAAGGCAAAAGGCAAACCAAATCCCACTATTTGATACAGACACCATCAGTAATTGGGTGCATTTCTCGCAGTCTTTTATTTCTTTGCATGTTTTTCTTCACATAGTTGTAATCATAATTAATACAATTCTGTATTTTATATTTGTTGTTTAAAAGCTCCCATCCCTTTAATGATTGCATAATTTTCCATACTGTGGCTATTCCATAATTTATATAACTAGTCTTGTTGCTGGGCTAGCTTTTTTCCCTTAATTTTTTACTGTTATGGTTCATGTATATATGGTTTTTCCTGTCTGTAGGAAGATTTCATTAGGATGGATTCCTAGAAGGGGAATTACTGGGTCAAAGGGCCTGGGGATGATTTTTGGCTTCAGACTCACGTGTCCAGTTTGCTTTCTGGAAGAGTTGTACAAAATTTACAGAGCTCCTAACCTAGATGAATGTGCCCATTTCACCCAAACTGGACAGCATCAAGCATTATTATTAAAAAATAAACTCCATCAATGTTCCTAATAATTAATGGAAAAATATTACCTTATTCTTATCTTAATGTCCATTTTAAACTTGTAAGGTTGGTTTTTTTTAAATATATTTTTTTCTTTTTTCCTTTTTGCCTAATTAGGTTTTCTCTTTTCTGGACTGTCGGTTCAGGGCTGGCTATTTTTAAGTTGGATTTTTTTTTTTAATAAGCAGCCAGAGGCAGCTCTGCTTGAGGGTGAAGCCACCTCCCAGTTTCCCCTCCCCCTTTACCACCCTCCCCCCCCCCCATAGTTCCCTCCACCAGGTCTAGTGACAATTGGATGATGCAGTTCTGATAATCATCCGATTCCAGAATGGGTGGCTGCATTCCCTTTCTGAAGGCAGAAAGGACACTGTGCCCCAGAATCATGCCCCCTTTGCTGTTGTTGTCCGCCTTCATTTTTTTAGTGAACGTCCTGGGAGGAGCCCCAGGACACAACCCGGACCGCAGGACCAAGATGATCTCAATACACAGCCTCTCCGAGCTGGAGCGTCTGAAGCTGCAAGAGACTGCTTACCACGAACTCGTGGCCAGGCATTTCCTCTCTGAATTCAAACCTGAAAGAGGTGAGCAGTACCCCGGGATGTGGCATCCTCGCCTTCGGGCCGAGTGGACCCCCTGGGCGGAACGGGACGAATTGGGGGTCCAGGAGGGTGGGAGGGACTCTCCTCTGGTCTTGGACCTGGCCGGTTCTCCTGGATCCTGAGGAACTGAGGGAGCGGGAGTTGAAGGGTGTTTGGTGAATTGGGAAGAGGTAAAGATTAGTTGAGTTGGGTTGAAGCCTGGGGGCTTGAGAGGCAGTGAGACAGGCAGATACCAGGGACAGACAGGTGGACAGAGGACAGGTGAAAAGACAGACGCACCAGGTGAGGTGCCAGAACAAGTCGGAATGAGATGGAAACGCAGAGGGACACTCAGAGAAGACTGGGACAGACAGAGACAGCGCGGTTGAGAGACGAAGAGTTAGAGGGAGATAGCGAGACAGTGAGAGAGAGACACGGGCCAATCCGGGCGAGTAGCGGGAGGGCGGGTGCGGGTGCGGGGGGCGGCGGCAGGAGGTGCGCTGGGAGCGAGCGGGACCCAGCGCAGGACGGGGGTCGAGCGCGCCAGTGGTCTCAGCGGTGCAGGCGCAGATTCTGCGACTGAGGGGAGGTGGGAGGGGCTCACGCGAGCCGAGGGTTGCCGCTGCAGTGATGAAAAGTGCAGGGGGCCGCAGGTTCGCCCGGCGCAGCCTAAAAGGAGCGCAGCAAAGGGCGAGGAGACCCCGCGGGCAGCCGCCACTGCGGGGGTCGGAGTGCGGAGATAGCGGGTGTCACCGCTTCTCCCCCAGCCGCAGCGCGGGGAGCCGACGGCATCCCGGGAGCAAGCGCGCCAGCAGTAACTTAGCGACCCTTAGTAGCCGAGGCGCCGCAGGCAGAGCCCCTCCCCTCGCCTGTTGCGCTGTCCCGCGGCCTCGGAGCCCCGGAATTTATGTTTTAAGCGTTGTGTTGAGCTACTGCTGGTGCGTAACAAGATGCGCGCTGCGCACGCGGCGCCTCAGATGATCTGGTTTGGTTAAATTCTTGGAGTCTCACATGTGGTAGTTACGATTGGTCTCGTTTTCAAATGGGGAAACTGAGGCTGAGTGAAAGCAAAACACTTTTGGGGGGCTGGACAGAGCTGTTTGCCCCTCTCCCCAGTCTCTGTGGATCAATGCATTACAATGTTTTAGTCACTTATAAAATCCTATTTGTATGAGAATGCGTGTGTTTTCTTTTTCTCTTCCCATAGCTCTACCTATTGACCGTCCAAACACCTTGGAGAAGTGGTTTCTGATTCTGAGAGGACAAGAGAGGGGTGAGGGTCTCTCATACTGTACTTTCCTTAGTAAAGAAATAGAATGCTGCACCCCTCCTGTACTGCGTCCCAGGCTATTGGAGACTGGGCGGTGCCCACTGCCCCTGGGGGGGACTCACCCCCGCCCCCCGCCCCGCTTCCAGAAACCCCGCAGGGGATGATTTCAGGAAATGGCGCACTAGCTGCAGGAGTGCTGGGCAGTCCCATCAGATATACCTAAGCTTTCTGTGTGAATCTACCCCAGACAGTTTGCCCAGAAGAAATTACCCTCATTGCTTCAAGGTGGTCACCCCCTGGCAGGAATTAAGGTGGAGACCCCGTCGGGGTAGTTGAGTGGAGCTGAGTCGTTCAGCCAGACCATCGCAGGGTCCCTTTGGCTCCCTCCCCAGGGAGGGGCGCTGCGGGTCTGGTGGGGTGGGGTTGGCTGGGGGCGGTTGCTTACAGGAGTGCTACAGCCCCTGCAGTTCCTCCTGATTTAAGCCCTGCGGAGCGTTGACGTTTCTCATACTTTCTCTCCCTGGCTCCCCAGCGGTATCACTCAAGACGTTTGGCATTCGACTGGAAGAGGTGCTGGTGAACGAGCTTACCCGCCGCAAGCAACTTGAACTGAGAGCCACGATGCAGATTGAAGAAGCCACCCGTCAGGCTGCGGGCCGTCGTCGGGGAAACGTGGTGCAAAGGATGTTTGGCCGCATCAGGCGCTTTTTCAGTCGCAGGCGGGCTGAGCCCTCCTTGCCCCGGGAGTTTACTCGCCGTGGGCGTCGAGTGAGTTAAACCCTCCAGTTTTCAGGCAGGGATGAAGTGTCCAGGGATGTGGAAGTGTCCAGGGATGTGGGGCGGGAAGGTCAAGGCCTGTGTCCTCAGAGGGAAGGGGAGCTGAACAGAACGTGTTGGAGGGGTGTAATTGGCCTGCCACAGAGAGAATGTCTCCTGTTGTGAATGTGATGCAATCTTCAGGAAGGTTCGGAGTGACCCTCCTGCTCCCCCATTTTAACATAGTGAGGGTTTCTCCACAGGGTGCAGTCTCTGTGGATAGCCTGGCTGAACTGGAGGACGGGGCCCTGCTGCTGCAGACCCTGCAACTTTCCAAGACTTCCTTTCCAATTGGCCAGCGACTTCTGGGATCCAAAAGGAAAATGAGCCTCAATCCGATTGCCAAGCAAATCCCCCAGGTTGTTGAGGCTTGCTGCAGCTTCATTGAGAAACATGGTAAGGGGCCAAGAATGATGGTTAAATCAAGGTAGGAGGCAATTCAAGAGAAAGAACGGTGTTCTAGAGATGGGGAGAGGAAAGAGGTCAAGGGATGAAGGGCTTGAAACATTCCCCTGCCACCAGTTGGGGTTGGGATACAATGGGGGAGGAAAAGGGAAATGCTAGGTGTGGGGGCAGTGAGCACAGATACTTAGCATCCCCTGGTCTTTTCTTTCAGGCTTAAGCACAGTGGGGATTTTCACCCTGGAATATTCTGAGCAGAGAGTGCGTAAGGTAAATCAGCTATGTTTATGCTTTTGTTCCTTCAGTGAGAAAAAACTGGTGGGGGTGGGGGCTCCCCCATAGACCTGAAGAGAATGTCATGCCTCGTGAAGGGAGCACAGTCTTCTTTCTAGCCCCCTAGGCACACCGTATAGCCAACTACCTCCACTGAAGCCTGAGACCTACTGAAGGAGTGGCCAGTAGGGCGCCTGTGATGGGCAGAGCAGCCACCGAATGTATTCTCTCTCTTTTTCTAGCTCCGTGAAGAATTTGATCAAGGTCTGGATGTAGTGCTGGATGACTCTCAGAACGTGCATGATGTGGCCGCACTCCTCAAGGAGTTTTTCCGTGACATGAAGGACTCTTTGCTGCCAGATGATCTGTACATGTCCTTCCTCCTGACAGCAAGTGAGTCTTCTGCTCTCCCTTGTTGGGCAAGGAAAGGAAATAGTACAGGGGATGTGGGGTTCTGGGGACAGAGCTCAGGCTGCAAGACCCCAAGGAACTAAGGCATAATGAACACCAGAAGATGAAAACACCTCGCCAGATTGCGCTATAAGTCTGTTGTTTGGAAATCTCTCTAGAGCTTCTTGAAGCTGTGTGCACCCTCTCAGGGCAAAGAAGAACCTTGGTTCTGTAGGGAGGGGGTCTGATTTTTACTTTTTTTTTTTTTTTTTTTTTTTTTTTTTGCGGTACGTGGGCCTCTCACTGTTGTGGCCTCTCCCGTTGCGGAGCAACAGGCTCTGGAAGCACAGGCTCAGCGGCCATGGCTCACGGGCCCAGCTGCTCCGCGGCATGTGGGATCTTCTCGGACCGGGGCACGAACCCGCGTCCCCTGCATCGGCAGGTGGACTCTCAACCACTGCGCCACCAGGGAAGCCCAGGGGGTCTGATTTTGATGGGAGCACTTCTTGCTTTTAGGAATCCTGAGCTCAAATGCCATGAGAATGAGCAAAGAAAAGATGCTTGAGTACTTTATCCATAGCCTTTGGCATTTTTCAACCAGAATCACACCTTTCTTTGTATCAGGCTGCTGCCAAGGCTAGCCCCCTAAGCCAGTGCCTGTTTTCCTTCCTCTAGCTCTGAAGCCACAGGATCAGCTTTCTGCCTTGCAGTTGCTGGTTTACCTGATGCCACCTTGCCACAGTGACACCCTGGAGCGTCTCCTGAAGGTCCTGCATAAGATCACTGAGAACTGCGAGGACTCCATTGGCATTGATGGACAGTTGGTAAAAAGCTCTGGGAAAGGGTAGCGAGATTTACAGAAGGGGAGATGTATGAGAGTATATGAGAAAGAGACAGAGACAGAGAGACAGAGGGAGAGGGAAACAAGAACAAAAAGAGACATTTTTGTTTGTGTAACTTCCGTTATTACTTCAGAGTTGATCACTTTCTGCTTTCATTTACTTAGGTTTCAGGCAATCGTATGACTTCCACCAATTTGGCTTTGGTGTTTGGATCTGCTCTCCTGAAGAGGGGGACATCTGCCAAGAGGGAGTCCAGGAAAACAAAACTGGGGATTGACCACTATGTTGCTTCTGTCAGTGTGGTCCGTGCCATGATTGATAACTGGGATATCCTCTTTCAGGTAGGTGGAAGCTTTGGACACACTTATTTCACAGCTCTTTCACCTGTTCACAAGGCAAGGAAGAGTTCCACATGCATCCCTGGGGGTATCCAACGCAGGCAGCCACAAATCTCCCAGTCTAGAAATCCTTCCTACATTAGCTGGGCATGGTGCCTTCAGTTCTGGGTACCTGATAGAGATGAGTATAGATTTAAAAAATGTTGTGTAATAAAGGCTAACATTGCTAATTTTACCCTCAGGTGCCTCCCCATATTCAGAGGCAGGTTGCTAAGCGTGTATGGAAATCCAGTCCTGAAGCCCTCGATTTTATCAGACGCAGGAATTTGAGGAAGATCCAGTGAGTGTTTTCTTGGTTTGTTCATGCTTAGCCTGAAGGAGAATCACCTATGGGGGCTCCCAACCCCAGGCCACCTTTATGTTAGTCAACCCAAGTATACAAACTGACTTGCTCTTTCAAATTCATTCCCCATCAGGAGCGCACGGATAAAGATGGAAGAGGATGCTTTACTTTCTGATCCAGTGGAAAACTCTGCTGAAGCCCGGGCTGCTGTCCTTGGTCAAAGCAAGCCCTTTGATGAAGGTCAGTTCCCTGCTGGCGGTCAGACCCCTGGTGAAGGTCAGGCCCTTGCTGAAGGTCAGTCCCTTGGTGAAGGTCAGGCCCTTCCCGAAGGCCAGGTCCTTGCTGAAGATGAGCCCCTTGAGGAAGATGAGTCCTCTGAGGAAGATGTGCCAGTCAATGAAGAACTAGTATTTGAATATCTCAATCAAGGAGTAGTCTTTGGTGAAGTCCAAGGTCTCGAGATTCCAAATGACCTTGAGATTCCAGACCCACATCTTGAAGGCATTCCAGAACTTGATGAAGATGACGATGATGACGACAACGACGATGATGACGATACCCTGAATTTTGATCTTCCTCCCCTTGAGGACATTCTAGACCCTGATGATGAAATTCTAGAACTCATTGAAATCCAAGACTTTGAAGAAATACCATATTTTGATATGGTTCCAGACCCTGAAGTAGCCCGAGATGTGCAAGAAATCCCCAACCCTGGAGAAAACCCAAACCACGACCTTGAAGAAGGACCAGATTTTGAAGACTACCAAAACCTTGACCTAGCAGAAATTCCCTATCTCGATGTAATCCCGAACAATGAAGAAGCCTCAGATACTGATGAAATCCCAGACAATGAAGAAGCCCCTGACACTGACGGAATCCCAGACCATGCAGATGACTCAGATAATGATGAAAACCCAGATTCTGAAGAAGACCCCAATCTTGAAGAGGTCCCAGCCCTTGATGAAATCCAAAATGATGAAGCCTCAAATGCTGAAGAAGTTCCAGACCATGAAGAAGCCCCAGAGGTCAATGGGATTTCAGACTCTGGTGAAGACCTTGATTTTGATGAAGTCCCAGCTCTTCATGTGGTCCCAAGCCCTGAAGAAGCCCCTGGTGGTCATGAACTCCCAAATCATGAAGAATCCCCAGAGGTTAATGGGCTCTCAGACTCTGAAGAAGACCCCAGTCTTGAAGAGGTTCCAGCTCTTGATGGAGTCCCAAATGATGAAGAAACCACAGATACTGAAGAAATTCCAGATTATGAAGAAACTCCAGAAGTCAATGGAATTGCAGGCTCTGAAGAAGACTCCAACCCTGAAGAGGTCCCAGCCCTCCATGTGGTAACGAGCCCTGAAGATGTCTCTGATTTTGATGAAATTCAGAACCAGGAAGAATCTTCAGATGTAAGTGGAGTCCCAAACGATGAAGAAGCCTCAGACGCTGAAGAAATCCCAGGACACAAAGAAGACTCTGATGTCAGTGCAATCCAAGACTCTGAAGAAAACCCCAATCTTGAAGAAGACACAGTTCTCAGTGTGGTTCCAGAGCCTGAGGGCACTCAAATTTGCAACAAAATTCCGGATTCTCAGAAAGACTTAGCCAACACTTTTGAAGAAGATGAAATTACAAATATGGCTCCAGAGCCTGAAGATGTCTCCATTCTTAATACAATTTCAGACCCTCAGCCAGACCTAGCTGTCAATCTTGAAGAAATCATGAATGTGGAAGCAGTCCCAATGCCTAGTAATCTTGACTCTAAAGAAGTTCAGAGTCCAAAGACCATCCAGTTCTGCAAAGAAGATGCAGCTGTTACATTTCCTGTAGATACCACCTTCCTTAAAAACAAGTCTCAGCCTGGCCAAGTCGTGGACTACAGGTCCTCCTCAGAGTCATTGAAGACCGACACCTGCTTTCTCCCCTCCATGAAGTTCTGTAAGCTTCCGGCTCCAGCTTTGTTACTCATTTGCTTAGTAAAATTAGTCAGGCTGGTTGTAGGGTGGTGGTGGTTGTTAGGAGGACGCCCACTTCCTCGCTTCCCTGGTGGTATTGCCCATTTGCTCTAAGCACGGGATATCTGTCTCACTCTTTCTGTTCTCTAACATGGCCCTGCCCTCCTGCCCCCCACCCCCACACACCCAGCTTCCACAGTGGGCCTAGATTTAGAGATGTATGTTCTACTGTTAGGCTGCAGTTTTCTTACATGTCAAATGGGGGTAATCATTTCTGCCCTAACTTCTTGCCTCATACTGTATTTGAAGCTCAAAATTAGGTCTTAGTTCCTTGGGTGCTGTGCAAAGTGTGAAGTCTAGAAACATAAGGAGTTAACATTGTTACTATTTTCCAGGTTCCTCTGAGGAGCCAGCTGTGCCTCCCGGCACTGCCCGTTCCCATGACGATGATGAAGGAGCGGGTAACCCCCCCATTCTGGAGCAAGACCGCCCATTGCTCCGTGTGCCCCGGGAGAAGGAGGCCAAAACTGGCATCGGCTACTTCTTTCCTTAGATGTTTTTCCTTCTATATGGTGCCAGACAGGGGGAAAGGGTGGGGGTAGACCTGGGATGTCACAGGAAACATTAAGGAGAGTCTTGAAGGTAAAGATCTGAGGGTAAGAAGGAGTTCCACCTGATGCTCGGGTCAGGCTGTGAATTCCAAACACACTGCCAGCCCCTTTCCTGGGGATGCTCGGTCCCTTCAGCTGGTAAAAGTGGAGATGTTTCTGTGTCATGCTCAGGCGCCCTGGTGCTACCTTGCCTCTCTCTTTTACCCCTGATCCTGGCTTTCCCTTACTACAGCTGTTCCTTTAATTGATGTGACATTTGTGGTAAACACCTGTCGCAGAGAAGCTCACAAATCTCGAGGTGCTTTCCCTCCCCCAAAGAGGATTGCATGCTTTTCCTGACTTTCCTACCCTCCTCCTAAGAGCTCAATTGGAAAGGCCCTCAAGAGGCATGCTAGGATGTTAGGTCAGCCTACTGACAGCTGACAATTAATGCTAAACCATGTCACACCAACTCATAGCCGTGTCCCCGCAGCCACTCCACCGCCTCAGGATAATTTTGTCCAAATTATTTAGACCAATGGCTCGTCAAACAGCCACTCCCCAAATCCTGAGAAACCCAACTAGCTTTTCTGGGGTCAAAAGTTAGAGGAAAAAAATTGATTTTATTACCTAGATCTGTTTTACAGATAGCTGGCAGCCACATCCTGTTGTCAGCAAAACAGCTAGTTAGGTACAAACACATAGTTCCAAGCAGTAAAAGTCACCTGATTACAAATGTTCTTAAATATCGTCTCTGTAGTTCCTCTATGCAGGACGGTACAAATTTGCGGGACATGCTCTGGTAACACGCAGATATGGGTTATGTATGACATCCAAAATTATAGCTGTTATTGAGGGGTAACAACTGCTAAGGTCCATAGAATGAAGAATGTATTGTATTGAGGGTTAGAAATTGATCACACAATGGGTAACAACCGCAGAGCTCGAAGATTTGTGATTGTTAAAACTTCTCTGGCATTTAATCATTAATAAACATCGTATTGTGACAGCAGCATATTCATGGCTTACTGTGTGTGTTTTTTTTTATTTGAAATTTTGTTGGTGAGTTGGGAAGCTCTAGCTGGAGCTGAAGGGGAAAGAGAGGTGGGGAAGAGGAACGAAATAGAAGAGGGTGATGTGGAATAAAGGGCAGGGTGACATGGTGTAAAGGGATGGAGTGAGTGGAATAAAGGGGAAGGGGTGATTTGGAATAAGGGGATGGAGAGAGATGCAATAAAGATGTGAGGTGGAATAAAGGGTAGTGATGTGGGGTACAAGAGAAGGGGTGATGGAGAATAGAGGGGAGGGGTGATAGGGAAAAAAGGATGGAGAGAAATGAAATAAAGGGAGGTGAGGTGGGATAAGGGGGGTGACGGGGATAAAGGAGAGGGTGTTGGGGAATAAAGGGGAAGGGGTAATGTGGAATAAGGAGATGGAGAGAAATGGAATAAAGGGGTGAGGTGGAAAAAAGGGGTGTGGTGTGTGATAAAGGAGAGTAAAGTGGAAGAAAGGGGAAAGAGCTGTAACTGAATCAAGAGAATGTAGAAGGGATGAAGGAGAAGTAGGGGAAAAGAATAAGGCTTAAGAGGAGGCCCTCTAAAAGGAGAAAAGAGGGGAATAAAGGGAGAGATCACTAGGTGCTCTCAACTGAGAAATTCCCCCTGGATTGGTCAAAAATTAAAACCTAGAAATATCCTGAGACATATGATTTCCAAGAGTAAGAGAAGAACATGCTCCTGTTTGATTGATGGGACCGCCAAACTTTCTTGAAAGCTTAAGACTTCATGACATGCTCGGAAATTTCACATGTCAGGGACAGAGTTCCAGAAAGTGGAATGATGTGTATTATTTATTTTTGCACACTTTACTTTAAGATATTTCCTTCTGTAGAGTTTTACAGACAGCAGAAAGGTAATGTTGGGTCCCTCCTATAATAATGATTATTTTACAATAATAATTATAATGATAGTTCACACATATCGAGTTCCTAAATGTGTTTAAAGCTTTACTTGCATCATTTTATTTAACATTCACAGCAACTCTATGAGATACATGTTACTGTCATCCTCATTTTCTTCTTGAGGAAAATGAGATACAGAGAGGTCAAATAACCTGCCCAAATTACACATCTGCTTAGTGGAAAACAGCCAGTCTTCAAAACTTTAACGACTAGATTATACTGGCTTATCCTAAAATTTTAGGATTCTTCCTTTGACACAAAGATGCACTGTGATGTCAGCAGTCAGTTTTTTGGGTTTGGATTTGCACTTTTAACAAGCAAGCTTCAGGTTCCTTCCTTATAGGTCCTTTTATCAGACAAGCCATTAGACAACAACTGTGATATCTCAGACAGACCCTAGCAGTTGTATCTAGGACTCACAGATATTAAACCCAGCAGAAGATATAAAGCTCATCCCTTCCAACTCTCTGTTATATGTATGGTCACAGTAGGGCTCATATTTGGAAAGGACTTACTTGAGGTCAGAGATCTGGATTAAGATCCAGACAGGCCTCTGACTGCCATTCCAGGACTTTATGGAGCTAAAATAGTGTGATGTGTCCTTGGAAGAGTTCACCTGTGCTTTTCCCACTCAGCTTGAAAATCAACAAATAAACCAGATAACAAGTAGGTAAGTAGATTGATTCAAAACATTCCCTTCACTTCCTGGCCTTCCCTGAAACCAGGTTTTCTCCTGATCTTATTGCTTCCCCTACATTCCCCCCTAGTGCTGACTACCAACCAAGGAGCTGGGGCTGAGAGTGGTGAGTAGGCATTATCCTCACTCTTCCCCATACTCTAAGGGCCAGCTCAACGGGCTACCTTGACACTCCAAGTCCTGTCCTCATCCTAGGTGAGCTCAACAATATCTACGTGGAAGACCCATCCCACACCCTGGCCTTTCATCCTTTAACTTAGCATTTCAACCACCTGCAGCCACTTGGCATCACTAGGCATGACATCACTTCCAAAAGACTCAACTCCAGTATTCCACTGTGACTCAAATCTCTAACAATGGCTGGATTCCACGTCTTCTGCTATTTGGTCTTGTTGAGATGTCCAGTGCCTCAAGGCTTTTCTTTTCTCTTCACTTCTTTCCTTGTCCAGGCAGGATCTCAGGGCGTATTAATTTAGAACTGACTGTATCTTCATTCCCTTGCTCTTGAAATACCATGTCTGCACTATTTACTCTCAGCCTTGGGTCCCTCCAAGCATCTGATTCCTCCAATCTCATAATGACCACTGTGAGAAAATGTAGTAGCCCTCCAAATATTGGTTCATCTAATAGAATTTCCAACCTCAGCTGGGCCCTCAGGCCCCTCAGCAATTCTCTTGCACACCCCAGGTCATGTCCTTCTCTAATTCTCCTCCCATTCATATTCCATTTCAATATCATCCCCCTCAAACAACAGCCCCTTTCACTCTAACTCATTCCCAATACATTCTCTCTTCTGCTTTATGCTTGTTTATTTTCCTCTTCTTTTTCTAGTTTCTTTAGGTAGGAACTTAGATTATTGATTTTCTCTTTTCTAATGTAAATGTTCAGTGCTTTAACAGTGTACCACAAGTTTTGATGTGTTGTATTTTCATTCAGTTCAATATATTTTTAAAATTTCCTTTGAGACTTTCTCATTGACCAATGGATTATATAGAAGGTTAGTTTACTTTTTAAGTGTTTTGAGATTTTTCTGCCATCTTTCTGTTATTGATTTGTAGTGCTGCCTGGCTCACCTGTGATAGGTGGGACTTTCATTTGATCCAGAAAAAGAATGAGCCTACCTGGGCCACCTTCTGTTTCTAAAAATAAGCTGGTGTTCAGGAAATGGCAGTCCTGGATCACCTTTCTTTCTTGGGTTAGAGGTAATAAGACAACTTTGTACTGTGCTGTTTCCCTAGTCCTAGGGTCCTAACCTTCCTCTTATATCTTTTAGAATTCTACTTTGGTTTTCTCTGAAGTTATTTCCAGGGCTTATATTTGTACTTGATAGGGAGGATCTTGGGAGCAAAAGGGCTATGTGATCTTCTCCTGAGCAGAAGTCTCCTGGTTATTCTTAAAAAGCTTTATTCAGATATAGTTTCCATAAGTTCCAATCTATAGTTTAGAGTGTACAATATTGTTAGTGTATTCACAGAGTTGTACAACCATTGCCATAATATAATTTAATAATATTTTCATCACTCCAAAAAGTAGCCACATACCAGTTAGCAGTCAATCTCTATCTTTCCTGTCCCCCAAGTTTAGGCAACCACCAAACTACTTTCTATCTTCATAGACTTCCCTATTCTGGACATTTCATATAAATGGAATCACACAGTATGTAATCTTTTGTGACTGGCTTCTTTCATGTAGCATAATATTTTCAAGATTCAACCATGTCATAGCATGTATCAGAACTTTATTGTTTTTTAATGTCAAATAATATTTCATTATTATTTTGGATATGCCATACGGATATGCCATATTTAATTCATATTTACCTACAAATAATGATGTTGAACATTTTCATATTTTCCCCCATCCTTTGGTCATATATCTTCTGCCTATTTTCAAGTGAGATTTTTGATTGTGTTGAAAGTTGTTTTTATATATTCTGGATAATTTTTTTCCTGTCTGTGACTTGTTTTTCATTCTCTTAATGGAATCTTCTGAAGAGCAGAATTTTTCAAATTTTTTTGAAATTTATTTATTTTTGGCTGCATTGGGTCTTTGCTGCTGTGCATGGGCTTTCTCTAGTTGCAGCGAGCGGGGGCTACTCTTTGCTGCAGTGTGTGGGCTTATTGCAGTGGCTTCTCTTGTTGCAGAGCACAGGCTCTAGCTGTACGGGCTTCAGTAGTTGTGGCATGTGGGCTCAGTAGTTGTGGCTCGCGGGCTCTAGAGTGCAGGCTCAGTAGTAGTGGCACACTGGCTTATTTGCTCCTCGGCATGTGGGATCTTCCTGGACCAGGGATCAAACCCGTGTCCCCTGCATTGGCAGGCGGATTCCCAAACACTGCACCACCAGGGAAGTCCCAGAAGTTTTTAATTTTAATGAAGCTCAGTTTACCATGTTAAAAATGTTTAGAATTTTACTTTTGGTGTCATTTCTAAGAAATCATTGCCTACCGCACGCTCACAAAGCATTCTCTCAAAGTCTGCACCAGACCAAGGAGATGATTGCTCTAAGGTGCAAAATTTAAGGAGTATCTCTCAAGGTTGTGCAAATCCCCGAGAGTGAGGACGTTCTTAAATTTTGCACCCTAGGCCCCTCATTTGCCTGGTCCTGTTTTCTGCTATGTTTTATCCAATAAGTTTTATAGTTTTATTTATCCAATCATCAGTTGAGAGCCAAATGGGTTGTTTCCACTTTTCTTATTGTAAATAATGCTGCTATGAAATTCATGTACAAGTTTTTGTGCAGAGATACGTTTTCATTTTTCTTAGGTATGTACCTAGGAGTGGAATTGCTGGGTCATATGGTAACTCTATTTTTAAACACTTTTGGAAACTGTCAGTTTTTTAAAGTGATTCTATCATTTTACATTCCTACCAGCAATGCATGAGATTTCCAATTTCTTCACATTTTTGTCAACAATTTTTATTATCTTTTTTAAAAGTTATTATTGCAGTCCTTCTAGTGGTGTGAATGGTTTCTCATCATGGTTTTGATTTGCATTTCTCTGAAGACTAGTGATGCTAATCAATGTAATATACCATATTAAGAAACTAAAACTTTAAAAAATTTTAGTTTTTCTATTTCTGCCTACAATTTATTTGGAGTTGAATTTATATACAGTGTGAGGTATGGATTGAAATTCATTTTTTGATTCTATACATATATGCACATTTTCTAATACCATTTAATGAAAAGACTATAATTTATCCATTTAATTGCCTTTATAACTTTGTCAAAAATTGGTTGATCATTCATTTTGTATATATTTCTGCATTTTCTCTCTGTTTGATGGATCTATTTTTCTATTTTTATGTCAGTACCATCTTTCTTGATTACTGTAGACTTATAATAAATCTTTAAATAGGGGAGTGTCAGCTGCCTATTTTTGTCCCCAGCTTTATTGAGGTATAAATGACATATAACGTTGTGTAACCTTAAGGTATACAACATGACAATTTGATACATGTCTATTTCTCAAAATGTTTACCACAGCAAGGTTAGTTAACACAGCTTACCTCACATAATTACCATTTTGTTGTAATGGTGATGGTGGTGAGAACATTAGAGCTCTACTCTCCTAGCAACTTTCAAGTATACAATACAGTATTATCAACTACAGTCACCATGCTGTACATTATATCCCTGGAAATTATTCATCTTATTCAAAGTTTGTGCCCTTTGACCAATACCTCCCTATTTCCCACCCCTCAGCTACTGGCAACCCAGCCACCATTCTACTCTTTCTATGAGTTTGATGTTTTTAGAGTCTACATATAAAGTGAGATAATACGGTGTTTGTTTTTCTCTGTATGACTTATTTCGCTTAGCATGATGCTTTCAAGGGGCATCTACGTTGTTGCAAACGGCAGAATTTCCTTCTTTTTTATAGCTGAATTATGTATCTATATCTGTATCTACCTATCTACCTGTATAGATAGATATAGATTTAGATACAAATATAGATATAGATCGCACATTTTCTCTATTGATTTATCCATTGATGGACACTTAGATTGTATCCATGTCTTGGTTGTTGTGAATAATGCTGTAATAAACATGGGAGTACGGATACCTCTTTGATACCCTGTTTTCATTTCCTTTGGGTATGTACCCAAGTGGATTTCTGGGTCATGTGGTAGTTCTATTTTTAATTTTATGAGGAACCTCCATTCTGTCTTCCACAGTGGCTTTACAACTTACATTTCTAACAGCACTGCACAGGGTTCCTTATTCTCCACATCTTCGCCAGCATTTGTTATTGCTTATCTTTTTGATAACAGCCATTCTAAAAGGTATATGAGTAATACATCATTGTGGTTTTGATTTGCATTTCCCTGATGATTAGCGACATTGAGCACCTTTTAATGTATGTGTTAACCATTTATGTATTCTTTGGAAAATAAATGTCTTTTCAAGTCCTCAACCCATTTTTTTTTTTTACATCTTTATTGGAGTATAATTGCTTTACAATGGTGTGTTAGTTTCTGCTTTATAACAAAGTGAATCAGTTATACATATACATACGTCCCCATATCTCTTCCCTCTTGCATCACCCTCCCTCCACCCTCCCTATCCCACCCCTCCAGGTGGTCACAAAGCACCGAGCTGATCTCCCTGTGCTATGCAACTGCTTCCCACTAGCTCTCTACCTTACATTTGGTAGTGTATATATGTCCATGCCTCTCTCTCGCTTTGTCACAGCTTACCCTTCCCCCTCCCCATATCCTCAAGTCCATTCTCTAGTAGGTCTGTGTCTTATACCTGTCTTACCTCTAGGTTCTTCATGACATTTTTTTTCTTAAATTCCATATATATGTGTTAGCATACAGTATTTGTCTTTCTCTTTCTGACTTACTTCACTCTGTATGACAGACTCTAGGTCTATCCACCTCATTACAAATAGCTCAATTTCGTTTCTTTTTATGGCTGAGTAATATTCCATTGTATATATGTGCCACATCTTCTTTATCCATTCATCTGTTGATGGACACTTAGGTTGTTTCCATCTCCGGGCTATTGTAAATAGAGCTGCAATGAACATTTTGGTACATGACTATTTTTGAATTATGGTTTTCTCAGAGTATATGCCCAGTAGTGGGATTGCTGGGTCATAAGGTAGTTCTATTTGCAGTTTTTTAAGGAACTTCCATACTGTTCTCCACAGTGGCTGTATCAATTTACATACCCACCAACAGTGCAAGAGGGTTCCCTTTTCTCCACACCCTCTCCAGCATTTACTGTTTGTAGATTTTTTGGTGATGGCCATTCTGACTGGTGTGAGATGATATCCCATTGTAGTTTTGATTTGCATTTCTCTAATGATTAATGATGTTGAGCATTCTTTCATGTGTTTGTTGGCAGACTGTATATCTTCTTTGGAAACATGTCTATTTAGATCTGCCCATTTTTGGATTGGGTTGTGGGTTTTTTTGTTTTTGAGCTGCATGAGCTACTTATAAATTTTGGAGATTAATCCTTTGTCAGTTGCTTCATTTGCAAATATTTTCTCCCATTCTGAGGGTTGTCTTTTGGTCTTGTTTATGGTTTCCTTTGCTGTGCAAAAGCTTTGAAGTTTCATTAGGTCCCATTTGTTTATTTTTGTTTTTATTTCCATTTCTCTAGGAGGTGGGTCAAAAAGGATCTTGCTGTGATTTATGTCACACAGTGTTCTGCCTATGTTTTCCTCTAAGAGTTTCATAGTTTCTGGCCTTACATTTAGGTCTTTAATCCATTTTGAGCTTATTTTTGTGTATGGTGTTAGGGAGTGATCTAATCTCATACTTTTACATGTACCTGCCCAGTTTTCCCAGTACCACTTATTGAAGAGGCTGAGCTTTCTCCACTGTACATTCCTGCCTCCTTTATCAAAGACAAGGTGACCACATGTGTGTGGGTTTATCTCTGGGCTTTCTATTCTGTTCCATTGATCTATCTTTCTGTTTTTGTGCAAGTACCATACTGCCTTGATTACTGTAGCTTTGTAGTATAGTCTGAAGTCAGGGAGCATAATTCCTCCAGCTTCATTTTTCGTTCTCAAGATTGCTTTGGCTAGTCGGGGTCTTTTGTGTTTCCATACAAATTGTGAAATTTTTTGTTCTAGTTCTGTAAAAAATGCCATTGGTAGTTTGATAGGGATTGCATTGAATCTGTAGATTGCTTTGGGGAGTAGAGTCATTTTCACAATGTTGATTCTTCCAATCCAAGAACATGGTATATCTCTCCATCTATTTGTATCATCTTTAATTTCTTTCATCAGTGTCTTATAATTGTCTGCATACAGGTCTTTTGTCTCCTTAGGTAGGTTTATTCCTAGATATTTTATTCTTTTTGTTGCAATGGTAAATGGGAGTGTTTTCCTGATTTCACTTTCAGATTTTTCATCATTAGTATATAGGAATGCAAGAGATTTCTGTGCATTAATTTTGTATCCTGCAACTTTACCAAATTCATTGATTAGCTCTAGGAGTTTTCTGGTAGCATCTTTAGGATTCTCTATGTTTAGTATCATGTCATCTGCAAACAGTGACAGCTTTACTTCTTATTTTCCGGTTTGGAATCCTTTTATTTCCTTTTCTTATCTGATTGCTGTGGCTAAAACTTCCAAAACTATGTTGAATAAGAGTGGTGAGAGTGGGCAACCTTGTCTTGTTCCTGGTCTTAGTGGAAATGGTTTCAGTTTTTCACCATTGAGGATGATGTTGGCTATGGGTTTGTCATATATGGCCTTTATTATGTTGAGGAAAGTTCCCTTTATGCCTACTTTCTGCAGGGCTTTTTTAAAATCATAAATGGGTGTTGAATTTTGTTGAAAGCTTTCTCTGCATCTATTGAGATGATCATATGGTTTTTCTCCTTCAATTTGTTAATATGGTGTATTACGTTGATTGATTTGCGTATATTGAAGAATCCTTGCATTCCTGGAATAAACTGCACTTGATCATGATGTATGAACGGTTTAATGTGCTGTTGGACTCTGTTTGCTAGTATTTTGTTGAGGATTTTTGCATCTATGTTCATCAGTGATATTGGTCTGTAGTTTTCTTTGTGGCGTCCTTGTCTGGTTTTGGTATCAGGGTGATGGTGTCCTCGTAGGATGAGTTTGGGAGTGTTCCTCCCTCTGATATATTCTGGAAGAGTTTGAGAAGGATAGGTGTTAGCTCTTCTCTAAATGTTTGATAGGATTCGCCTGTGAAGCCATCTGGTCCTGGGGTTTTGTTTGTTGGAAGATTTTAAATCACAGTTTCAGTTTCAGTGCTTGTGATTGGTCTGTTCATATTTTCTATTTCTTTCTGATTCAGTCTTGGCAGGTTGTACATTTCTAAGAATTTGTCCATTTCTTCCAGGTTGTCCATTTTATTGGCATAGAGTTGCTTGTAGTAATCTCTCATGATCTTTTGTATTTCTGCAGTGTCAGTTGTTACTTCTCCTTTCTCATTTCTAATTCTATTGATTTGAGTCTTCTCCCTTTTTATCTTGATGAGTCTGGCTAATGGTTTATCAATTTGGTTTATCTTCTCAAAGAACCAGCTTTTAGTTTTATTGATCTTTGCTACCGTTTCCTTCATTTCTTTTTCATTTATTTCTGATCTGATTTTTATGATTTCTCTCCTTCTGCTAACTTTGGGTTTTTTTGTTCTTCTTTCTCTAATTGCTTTAGGTGTAAGGTTAGGTTGTTTATTCGAGATGTTTCCTGTTTCTTAAGGTTGGAATGTATTGCTATAAAGTTCCCTCTTAAAACTACTTTTGCTGCATCCCATAGGTTTTGGGTTGTTGTGTCTCCATTGTCATTTGTTTCTAGGTATTTTTTAATTTCCTCTTTGATTTCTTCAGTGATCACTTCGTTATTAAGTAGTGTATTGTTTAGCCTCCATGTGTTTGTATTTTTTACAGATCTTTTCCTGTAATTGACATTTAGTCTCATAGCATTATGGTCAGAAAAGATACTTGATACAATTTCAATTTTCTTAAATTTACCAAGGCTTGATTTGTGACACAAGATATGATCTATCTGGGAGAATGTTCCATGAGCACTTGAGAAGAATGTGTATTCTGTTGTTTTTGGAAGGAATGTCCTATAAATATCAATTAAGTCCATCTTGTTTAATGTATCATTTAAAGCTTGTGTTTCCTTATTTATTTTCATTTTGGATGATCTGTCCATTGGTGAAAGTGGGGTGTTAAAGTCCCCTACTATGAATGTGTTACTGTCGATTTCCCCTTTTATGGCTATTAGTACTTGCTTTATGTATTGAGGTGCTCCTATGTCGGGTGCATAAATATTTACAATTGTTATATCTTCTTCTTGGATCGATCCCTTGATCATTATGTAGTGTCCTTCTTTGTCTCTTCTAATAGTCTTTATTTTAATGTCTATTTTGTCTCATATGAGTACTGCTACTCCAGCTTTCTTTTGGTTTCCATTTGCATGAAATATCTTTTTCCATCCCCGTACTTTCAGTCTGTATGTGTCTCTAGGTCTGAAGTGGGTCTCTTGTAGACAGCAAATATATGGGTGTTATTTTTGTATCCATTCAGCCAATCTGTGTCTTTTGGTGGGAGCATTTAGTCCATTTACATTTAAGGTAATTATAGATATGTATGTTCCTATTCCCATTTACTTAATTGTTTTGGGTTCGTTATTGTAGGTCTTTTCCTTCTCTTGTGTTTCTTGCCTAGAGAAGTTCCTTTAGCGTTTGTTGTAAAGCTGGTTTGGTAGTGCTGAACTCTCTCAGCTTTTGCTTGTCTGTAAAGTTTTTAATATCTCCATCAAATCTGAATGAGATCCTTGCTGGGTAGAGTAATCTTGGTTGCAGGATTTTCTCCTTCATGACTTTAAATATGTCCTGCCAGTCCCTTCTGGCTTGCAGGGTCCTGCCAATCCTTTTTGGCTTGCAGAGTTTCTACTGAAAGATCAGCTGTAAACCTTATGGGGATTCCCTTGTGTGTTATTTGTTGTTTCTTCCTTGCTGCTTTTAATATGTTTTCTTTGTATTTAATTTTTGACAGTTTGAGTAATATGTGTCTTGGTGTATTTGTCCTTGGGTTTATCCTGTATGGGACTCTCTGTGCTTCCTGGACTTGATTAACTATTTCCTTTCCCATATTAGGGAAGTTTTCAATTATAATCTCTTCAAATATTTTCTCAGTCCCTTTCTTTTTCTCTTCTTCTTCTGGAACCCCTATAATTCGAATGTTGGTGCATTTAATGTTGTCCCAGAGGTCTCTGAGACTGTCCTCAGTTCTTTTCATTCTTTCTTCTTTATTCTGCTCTGCAGTAGTTATTTCCACTATTTTATCTTCCAGATCACTTATCCATTCTTCTGCCTCAGTTATTCTGCTATTGATCCCATCTAGAGTATTTTTAATGTCATTTATTGTGTTGTTCATCATTGTTTGTATCATCTTTAGTTCTTCTAGGTCCTTGTTAAATGTTTCTTGCAATTTGTCTATTCTATTTCCAAGATTCTGGATCATCTTTACTATCATTATTCTGAATTCTTTTTCAGGTACACTGCCTATTTCCTCTTCATTTTTTAGGTCTGGTGGGTTTTTACCTTGCTCCTTCATCTGCTGTGTGTTTTTCTGTCTTCTCATTTTGCTTATCTTACTGTGTTTGGGGTCTCCTTTTTGCTGGCTGCAGGTTCGTAGTTCCCGTTGTTTTTGGTGTCTGTCCCCAGTGGCTAAAGTTGGTTCAGTGGGTTGTGCAGGCTTCCTGGTGGAGGGGACTAGTGCCTGTGTTCTGGTGGATGAGGCTGGATCTTGTCTTTCTGGTGGGCAGGTCCACGTCTGGTGGTGTGTTTTGGGGTGTCTGTGGACTTTTTATGATTTTAGGCAGCCTTTCTGCTAATGGGTGGGGTTGTGTTGCTGTCTTGCTAGTTGTTTGGCATAGGATGTCCATCACTGTAGCTTGCTGGTCACTGAGTGAAGCTGAGTGCTGGTGTTGAGATGGAGATCTCTGCGAGATTTTTGCCGTTTGATATTATGTGGAGCTGGGAGGTCTCTTGTGGACCAGTGTCCTGAAGTTGGCTCTCCCACCTCAGAGGCACAGCACTGACTCCTGGCTGCAGCACCAAGAGCGTCTCATCCACTCGGCTCAGGAGAAAAGGGAGATAAAGTAGAAAGAAAGAAAGATAGATAGATAGATAGAAGGAAAGAAAGAAAGAAAGAAAGGGAGGAAGGGAGGGAGGGAGGGAGGGGGGAGGGAAGGAAGGAAGGAGGGAAGGGAAAAAAGAAAGAAAGATAAAGTGAAATAAAATAAAGTAAGATAAAATATAATAAAGTTATTAAAATAAAAAAATAATTTTTAAGAGAAAAAAAGAAAAAATTTAAATAAAAGGACAAATAGAACCCTAGGACAAATGGTGGAAGCAAAGCTATACAGACAAAATTTCACACAGAAGCATACACATACACACTCAATAAAAGAGGAAAAGGGGAAAAAATCATAAATCTTGCTGTCAAAGTCCACCTCCTCAATTTGGGATGATTCGTTGTCTAAAGGAGGGAAGGAGGGAAAGAAAGAAAGAAAGAAAAAAGATAAAATAAAGTAAAGTTATTAAACTAAAAAATAATTATTAAGAAAAAAATTAAAATAAAAAAACAAGAACAAAAAAAAAACGGACAGATAGAACCCTAGGACAAATGGTGGAAGCATAGCTATAGAGACAAAATCTCACACAGGAGCATACACATACACACTCACAAAAGAGGAAATGGGGAAAAAATCATAAATCTTCCTCTAGAGTCCACCCCCTTAATTTGGGATGATCGTTGTCTATTCAGGTATTCCACAGATGCAGGGTACATCACGTTGACTGTGGAGCTTTAATCCGCTGCTCCTGAGGCTGCTGGTAGAGATTTCCCTTTCTCTTCTTTGTTCTCACAGCTCCCAGGGGCTCAGCTTTGGATTTGGCCCCACCTCTGCGTGTAGGTCGCTGGAGGGCGTCTGTTCTTCGCTCAGAGAGGACGGGGTTAAAGGAGCCGCTGATTCGGGGGCTCTGGCTCACTCAGGCCGGGGGAGGGAGGGGCACGGAGTGCGGGGCGGGCCTGCGGCGGCAGAGGCCGCCGTGACGTTGCACCAGCCTGAGGCGCGCCATGCGTTCTTCCGGGGAAGTTGTCCGTGGTTCCCGGGACTCTGGCAGTGGCGGGCTGCACAGGCTCCCCAGAAGTGGGGTGTGGATAGTGACCTGTGCTCGCACACAGGCTTCTTGGTGGCGGCAGCAGCAGCCTTAGCGTCCCATGCCCGTCTCTGGGGTCCGCGCTTTTAGCTGCGGCCCGCGCCCGTCTCTGGAGTGCCTTTAAGCAGCGCTCTTAAAACCCTCTCCTCGCGCACCAGGAAACAAAGAGGGAAGAAAAAGTCTCTTGCCTCTTCGGCAGGTCCAGACTTTTCCCCGGACTCCCTCCTGGCTAGACGTGGCGCAGTAGCCCCTTCAGGCTCTGTTCACGCCGCCAACCCCAGTCCTCTCCCTGCGCTCGGATCGAAGCCCGAGCCTCAGCTCCCAGCCCCGCCCGCCCTGGTGAGTGAGCAGACAAGCATCTCGGCCTGGTGAGTGCCTGCCGGTCGGCCCCAGTTCTCTGTGCGGGAATCTCTCAGCTTTGCCTTCTGCACCCCTGTTGCTGCGCTCTGCTCCGTGGCTCTGAAGCTTTCCCTCAACCCATTTTTAAATAAGACTATTTGTTTTTGCTATTCAGTTGTATGAGTCTCATATATTTTGGATATTAACCCCTTATCAGATATGTGGTTCGCAAGTATTTTCTCCTATTCAGTAAGTTACCTTTTCATTTTGCTGATTGTTTTGCTGATTGTACAAAAGCTTTTTGGTTTGATTTAGTCCAACTTGTTTACTTTTGCTGTCGTATCCAAAAAATTGTTGCCAAAACCAATGTTGAGGAGATTTCCCCCTATGCTGTTTTCTTCTAGTAGTTTCACAGTTTTGGGTTTTACATTTGTCTTTAATCTATTTTGAGTAAGTTTTTGTGAGTGCCATAAGATAGGCATCCAATTTCGTTCTTTTGCTTGTGTTTATCCAGTTTTCCCAATACAATTTTTTGAAGAGACTATCCTTTCCCCACTGTGTACAGTTGACCCTTGAACAACATGTGTTTGAATTGCATGGGTCCACTTATGGGCAGAATTTTTCAATAAATTCATATTGCAGGACTACATGATCTGTGGTTAGTTTAATACTCAGATTTGGAAACATGGATAGAGAGGGCTGACTGTAAAATTATATACAGATTTTTGACTGTGTGGGGGTTGGTGCCCCAAACCCCCATGTTGTTCAAGAGTCAACTGTATTTTTGGCTTTCTCATCAAATATTAGTTGACCATATATGCAGGGGCTTGTTTTGGGCTTTCTACTCTGTTCCACTGGTCTACACCAGTAATATACTGTTTTGATTACTATAGCTTTGTAATATAGTGTGAAATCAAGAAGTATGATGCTTCCAGCTTTGTTCCTTTTCTTTCTTTCAGAATCGTTTTGGCTATTTGGGGTCTTTTGTGGTTCCATACAAATTTGGGGATTTTTTTTCTATTCCTGTGAAAAATGCCACTGGAATTTTGATAAGAATTGCTCTGAGTCTATAGATTGCTTTAGGTAGTATGGACATTTTAGCAATATTAATTCTTGCAATTCAAGAACACGGGATAACTTTCCATTTGTTTGTGTCTTCAATTACTTTCATTAAAGTCTTGTAGTTTTCGGTGTACAGATCTTTCACTTCCTTGGTTAAATTTTTGCCTAAATATTTTATTGTTTTTGATGCTGCTGTGAATGAGATAGTCTTAATTTCTTTTCAGTTATTTTACTGTTAGCATATAGAAACACAACTGATTTCCATATGTTGATTTCATATCCTGCAACTTTACTGAATTCGTTGATCAGTTCCAACGGTTTTTTTTGGTGGAGTCTTCAGGATTTTCTATATATAAGATAATATCCAATAAGTGGTGCTGGGAAAACTGGACAGCTACATGTTAAAGAATGAAATTAGAACACCCCCTAATACCATACACAAAAATAAACTCAAAATGGATTAGAGACTTAAATGTAAGACCGGACACTATAAAACTCTTAGAGGAAAACATAGGAAGAACACTCTATGACATAAATCATAGCAAGATCTTTTTTGACCCACCTCCTAAAGTAATGGAAATAAAAACAAAAATAAACAAATGGGACCTAATGAAACTTCAAAGCTTTTGCACAGCAAAGGAAACCATAAACAAGACGAAGAGACAACCCTCAGAATGGGAGAAAATATTTGCAAACGAAGAAACTGACAAAGGATTAATCTCCAAAATATATAAACAGCTCATGCAGCTCAATATTAAAAAAGCAAACAACCCAATCCAAAAATGGGCAGAAGACCTAAATAGACATTGCTCCAAAGAAGACATACAGATGGCCAAGAAGCACATGAAAAGCTGCTCAACATCACTAATCATTAGAGAAATGCAAATCAAAACTACAATGAGGTATCACCTCACACCAGTTAGAATGAGCATCATCAGAAAATCTACAAATAACAAATGCTGGAGAGGGTGTGGAGAAAAGGGAACCCTCTTGCACTGTTGGTGGGAATGTAAATTGATACAGCCCCTATGGAGAACAGTATGGAAGTTCCTTAAAAAAGTAAAAATAGAATTACCATATGACTCAGCAATCCCACCAGTGGGCATATACCCAGAGAAAACCATAATTCAAAAAGACACATGCACTGCAGTGTTCACTGCAGCACTATTTATAATAGCTAGGTCATGGAAGCAACCTAAATGCCCATTGAGAGACGAATGGATAAAGAAGATGTACATATATACAATGGAATATTACTCAGCCATGAAAAGGAACGAAATTGGGTCATTTGTTGAGACATGGATGGATCTAGAGACTGTCATACAGAGTGAAGTAAGTCAGAAAGAGAAAAACAAATATATATTAACGCATATATGTGGAACCTAGAAAAATGGTACAGATGAACCGGTTTTCAGAGCAGAAATTGAGACACAGAAGTAGAGAACAAACGTATGGATACTAAGGGAGAAAAGCAGCGGGGGTGGGGGTGGGGTTGTGATGAATTGGGTGATTGGGATTTACATGTATACAGTGATGTGTATAAAATTGATGACTAATAAGAACCTGCTCTATTTTAAAAAAATCAGCAATGAAAAAAAAAGATAAAATCATCTGCAAATAAAGATAATTTTACATCTTTTTTCCCCAGTTTGGATGCCTTTTATTTCTTGATCTTGCCTGATTGCTTTAGCTGGGACTTCCAGTACTATGTTGAATAAGAATGATGAGAGTGGGCACCCTGGTCTTGTTCCTGATCTTAGAGGAAAAGATTTCAAACTTTTACCATTGAGTATAATATTAGCTGTGGGTTTGTCATATATGGTTTTTATTGTGTTGAGGTATTTTCCTTCTATACCCAATTTTTTGAGTATTTTTTTGTTGTTGAAATCTGATTTGTCTGTTTTATCTTTTGTCATTTGTGCTTTAGTTTCATATTAAAGAAACCATCTGCTAACACCAAAATCATGAAGATTTTCTTCTAAGAGTTATAGTTTTAACTCTTATGTTTATGTATATGATCCATTTTGAGTTAATGTTTGTGTATGATGTGAGGTAAGGGTCTAACTTCATTCTTTTGCATGTGGATATTTGGTTATCTGAACAGCATTTGTTGAAGAGAATATTCTATGCCCATTATCTTGTCTTGGTATCCTTGTCAAAATCAATTGACCATGGAGGTAGAGTTTATTTCTGGACTCAGTTTTGTCCTATTGATCAATATATCTATCTTTATATAAGGACCACAGTCTTTTGGGTATTGTAGCTTTATAGTATGTTTTGAAAATGGGAATTGTGAGTTGTCCAACTTATTTCTACTTTGTCAAAATTGTTTTGGTATAAAATGGATAACTAATAAGAACCTGCTGTGTAAAAAAATAAATTAAATTAAAATAAAGATTGTTTTGGCTTTCATTTCCATTTAAATTTTATGATGAGATGGTAAAATTCTGAAAATCAGACTGTTGGAATTTTGACAAGGATTGTGTTGAATCTGTGTATTGATATTAACATTATGTCTTCCTAGTCATGAATGTGGAACATATTTCCATTTATTTAGACCTTTAATTTCTTTTGGCAATATTTTCTAGTTTACAATGTACACATCTTGCACTTCTTTGTTAAAATTTATTCCTATATATTTTCTTCCTTTTGGCACTATTGTAAATGGAATTGAATTCTTAATTTAATTTTCAGATGGTTCTAGTGTATAGAAATACATGTGATATTTGTGTATTCATCTTTTCTCTTATGAACAGGCTCAATTCATTTATTAGCTTTAATAGATTATTTTTGTGTAGATTACTTAAAACCTTCTATATATAATATAATATTATCTACATATAGAGATAACTTTACTTCTTACTTTCCTATCTGGATACATTTTATTTCATTTTCTTGTCTAGTTGCCCTAGCTTGTCCCTCCAGTTTGGTGTTGTGTAGATGTGGTGAGGATGAAAATCCTGTCTTGTTCCTGATCCTAGGGTGAAAATTTATAGTCTTTCACCATTAAGTATGGCATTAGCTGGGTTTTTTCATAGATGCCCTTTATCAGCTTGAAGAAGTTCCTTTCTCTTTGTAGTTTTTTGAATGTTGTTATCATGAATGAGTGTGGTATTTTGTCACATGCTTTTTGTTCATCTGTTGAGATATCTGAGATTTTTTGTCTTTTATTCTGTAAATGTGCTATATTACATTGATTAACTTTTGGAATCTGAACTAAACTTGCATTTCTAGGATAAATTCAACTTAGTCATGTTGCATACTCATTTCTTTATATGTTTCTGGATTCACTCTGCTGGTATTTTGTTGAGAATCTGGTATTAGTGTATATATCATAAATGATATTGGGCTGTAGTCTAATGTTGTGTTTTTATGATTTTAATAATATCAGTGAAATATTGGCCTCTATTAATTGAAAAGAAGTGATTATCTTCTATTTTTTAGAAGATTTTGAGAAGGATTGGTGCTAATTCTTTAAAAAGATTTTTTTTCACTTTAAAGAAATTTTATGGCACTTACCAGTGAAGCCATTCAGTCTTGGGCTTTTATTTATGACAAGTTATTGATGACTGAGTCAATCTCCCTACTTCTCTACACATATTTTCTATTTCTTCTTCAGTCATTTTCAATAGTTTGTGTCTTTTGAGGCATTTGTCTATTTTGTCTTATCTAATTTGTTGTTCATACTGTTCTTTTATAATCCTTTTTTATTTCTATAAGGTTGGTAGTAATAGTGCCTCTCTTATTCTTTGCTTTAGTAATTTGAGTCTTTTTTCTTGGTCATCCTAGCTAAATGTTTGTTGATTTTGTTGATCTTTACAAAGAACAAACTTTGGGTGGTTTTATTTTTCTCCATTTTTTTCTATTTATGATTAATTTCTGCTCTAATCCTTATTTATCCTTTCCTTCTATTTACTTTGAGTTTGATTTACCTTTCTTTTTCCAGTGTCTGAAGGTGGAAGGTAAGGCTGTTTATTTGAAATTTTTCATCTTTTTTATTGTGCATTATATAGCTCTCAATTTCCCACTACTGCTTTCACTGCATTTTTATGTTTTTGCTTAATTGATAGGCTTTATGTGGTTTTTTTTCAGTTTAAGTTTACAAGAAAAAGTGAGGAAAAGTACATAGATTCCATATACTCCTCAATACCCCCAACTTCCCCTATATTTAATATCTTGCATCACTGTGGTACACTTGTTACAAAGGATGAGACAATATTGATACATTATTATTAAATAAAATCCATGGTTTACTCTTAGTGTTGACATTATAAGTGTATTCGTCAATACAGTATCATACAGAGGATAGTTTTATTGCCCTAAAACTCCTGTTATAACGCTGTGCTTATTCATCCCTTCCTTCCTCCCCCAGAACTCCTGTCAAGCACTGATCTTCTTATTGCCTCCATAGTTTTGCCTTTCAGAATGTCACATACATAGTTGGAATCATACAGTATGTATGTAGCCTTTTAAGATTGGCTTCTTTCACTTAGCAATGTATACTTAAGATGCCCCTATATCAGAGTTTAGGATCTAAGCACAGAGGGGACTGTGAAGATTGCTTTGTGCTCTACAGCCTGCAGCTCACTTCAAGAACTGTGGAGGATTTCTCTCTGTTTCAGAGCTTGGATGTCAGCTATTTGGTCCTCTGATTAGTTCTCTTAGGTCTCCAATCCTGTCTCCCCTCTGGGTTTCTGTGCTTCAGGAGATACCACTTTATACTGATGTCTTATGCCCTCCCCCCGCCTCTCCCCATTTTCAAAGGACTACTTTAGCTGCTATCTTGTATTAGTTGAAGATTTGGATTGTTGTAGAGAGATGTCTTTCAACTACCCTGACCCACTGCTGGCTTTCATCAGCCTCTGACTTAGATTCATAGAAGACCTGCAGTGATTCATAACAGTTTTTCTGTTATGAATGTACAGAAAAACAGTTTTCATGCACAACACAACTTGATGTGGGATATCTCTGTCAGTTTTAGATTTTAGTGTGTTACTCCCATGCATTTAGTGAAGGCTTTGTGAAGTAGTTTGTAGGTGGGTAAAAATTAACTAATTGAATGAGATTCCTTGGGAATCTAAAATGTCACACCAGACAACATGGGACATTTAATGTTTCTTTAAGAAGTTTGGCTGGTCTCTCCTTACCACTATCCATGGCGTTCTTCTAGGGATAAAATGACCATGAATCTCTCAGGAATGGCTTATCATTTTCTGCAAAAATAGTTCTTTTTCTTCTAATCCTTTGCAGCCTCAAATCTCTGATGGGATTAGAAAAACACTATACTTTTGTATGTTATCCAGCTTGTTCTCATTTGTAGAGTGAGGGTTATGGTCTCTTGTGATTTTCTTTATTCTTTTTTTTTAAACATCTTTATTGGAGTATAATTGCTTTACAATGGTGTGTTAGTTTCTGCTTTATAACAAATTGAATCAGCTATACATATACATATATCCCCATTCTACATTCTAAATGTTTAAATGTTTTTAAAAATAGTTTTCTGTAGGTAAAAGCTTGTTTTGCTGAGGATAGTGTCCACTGTGTTCCTTAAACTACCATTCTGGAAGTCTCTCCAAAGGTGATTTTTTTCCATATGGATATTCACTTGACTCAGAACTGTTTATTAAACATACCATCTTTTCTTCAAAGTACTACAGTTTCTTCTTGTCATAAATCAGATCATCATATACATATGTGTCTGATTCTGGACTTTAGATTTTGTTCCAATAATTAGTTTGTTTAACCTTTTGCCAAAACTACAGCTCTTGGATTACTGTCTTTTTATAATAAGTATTCTTATCTGGTAGTTATTTCCTCCTCTTTCCTCATCTTCTTCAAAATCTCAATTATTTTTGACCCTCTGCATTTCCTTATGAATTTCAGGATTGCCTAGTATATTTTCCAAAAACATACTGGGATTTTCATTGGGATTGTGTTGAATCTATATATTATTATAATTAGGGGAGAATTTATATCCTAACAATAGTCTTCTGATCCATAATATATCCATTTACTTATGTCTTTAAATGTTTTCTCAAAATGTGATTTTAATATTCAGTATAAAAGTCTTTCACATTTTCATATCTGTATCTAGGCCTTTGATTTCTTATACAATTGTAAGAAAAGTCTGTATCAGTCAAGGTTTCATCAGAGGAATGGAACCAGTTTAAATGTGTTTAATTTGCCCAGTGGATTTCAGACTTGTCCCCATTTCACATAAGCTATTCTCTCTCTCTCTCTGCTCTTATGGCCTTTCAACAAACTCAATCAGGACCACCCATATTTAGGATAATCTCTTTTGGCTTCGAGTCAACTATATATCATATCTACAAAATACATTCACAGCAACATATAAATTAATATTTGAATAATTGGAGACTAGAACCTAGCTAAGTGGACACAGAACTGTATCACAATGTCATTAAATTTCCTTTTCAATTTTTTATATTATATTTTATATTTATTGATAATATATATTTATATTTTTACAATATAATATATATAATATATTTATATACTTATTTTATATTACATTTGTATATAATGGAGACTTTATTTTGATGGTGGGGACATTATAAACAAACAAGCAAATCAGATAGTAATAAATACCAAGAAGAAAATTAAAGCAGGAGGTGGGTATACACATCTGTCAAACGAACTTGAGGTGGGGGAAGTAAATTTAGAAGAAAGATTGTGGTGGGTGGCATGAAAATAGGATGAAATAGGATGGCCAAGGTGCACTCCTCTCAGGTAGCAGCTGTGTGTGATGGCGCCTGTGTGAAGTAAACAAATGGCACAGGAAGATTGCTGGGAAGGAGTATCCATGTTGTGCAGGATGATAAAATTTCCTTTTTAATTTAAATGTTTGTTGCTGAAATAAATAAAATTGATTTTTGTATCCTGACTTGCTAAATTCACTTAATTCTAAGAGTATGTTCATAAATTCCTTGGTTTCATTAAGTATCCAATCTCGTGTGTAAATAATGAAAATTTTATTTCAACCTTTCTCATCCTTATGACTTTAATTTCTTTTTCTTGTTTTATTGTACTAGTTTGGACCTGCAGTACAAACTTGATTAAAGGTGATAATAGAAGTCATCCCTGGTGTTTTTTTTAATAGTGATGGTAAAATATTTCATTTTTGCCATTGAATGTAATGTTTGCTGAAGTCTTTTTGAAATGTTTTTTCTTAGAATGAGCAAGTTGCCTGTCATTCCTATTTTGCTATAAACGTTTACCACGAGCATGTTTTAAATTTTGTCAAATACCATTTCTGCCTCTATTAATATGGTTCTGATTTTTCTCTTTTTACCTTTGGTAATGTGATGAACTACATTGAATTATTTTTGCATGATAAACCACCCTTGGATACCCAGAATGAAGATCACCTGATTGTGATATAGTCTATTGATTTATTTATTGCTAGATTTGAAATGTTAAAGGTTTAGTAAGGGTTTTTTTTTTTAACATCTATATTCATGAGAGAGATTTGTAATTTTTCTTTCTTTCAATGTCCTGATCAGATTTTGGAATCAAAGTTTTGTTGGTTTCTTAAAAAATATCTGAGATGTCTTTCTTCTTATTTAGTTATGTGTATGAATTTTGCAAAATTAATGCTATTTCTTTCTTAACTGCTGGGTCTGGGGTTTTGTTATGGGAAAGTTTTAAGTAATAGAGTAAATTTCTTTACAGATATTGGATTATTCAGATTTCCTGTGCATTATTTTTTCAGCTTCGGTAAATCATATTTTCAAGCAATTTGCTTTTTTTTCTCTAAATTTTAAATTTAATTGCATACATTTGTTCACAATAACCTCATTAGTTTTAAATATCTTTAGGATCTCTTGTAATATGCCTTTTTTCTGATATTAGTAATTTCTGTTTTCTCTTTTTCTTAACCAGTCTTACTAGACATTTTATCAATTTTATTCAGCTTTTCAAAGAACACAGTTTTGTCCCTTTCATTTTTCTCTATTTTACATTTTTAAAATTAAATTGATTTATAACCAGATATTTCTTATTTTCTTCCTTATAATAGTCTAATGTTAAACTTTACCATTATTTTTCTAACTTCTTATAATGTAGACTTAAAAATTGATTTTCAGTGTTTCCTCGATTATAATATGAGAATATATATATATACACACACACATATTCTACTAATGTCTGTTAAAGCTGCTTACCACAAATTTTGACATATTCATTGTATTTATTCTATTTCACTTTGAAATATTTTTTACTTGTGATTTTATCTTTGATCCTTTGATTATTTAATAATGTAAAATATATTTTATTTATTGTTTTACTGTTGGTTTCTAGGTTACTTCCATTGAAGTCAAGAAGATGTTTTGAATGATTTCAGTCTTTATAAGCGTGTTGAGGCTTTCTGTGTTGTGAAACATATGATCAATTTTGTTAAATGCTCCCTATACCCATGAAAAGCAAATGAATCCTGCCATTTTTGGTTGGAGTTGTTCTATGCATGACAAAGAGGTCATGTTTCATTATGTTCATCATACTTTCTTTGTCTTTATTCATTTGCATGTGTGTGTTAGTGTTTTATCCATTTTTTAAAATGTAGTGTTTTTGACAAGGGTGCTTGTCCACCCTTCTAGGAAGCAGAAGTCCTTCCATTCCTCTTAATCAAATACCACATACACATTGCCAACTCTTAAATATATTTCCAGCTAGACCTTTCATCTGAATCCAGGCTCATATATCTAAATGTGTAACGAGTATCTTCACATCTCTCTGATACTTCACATTCATGTTAAAACTAAAATCATCATCTTCTACCCCAAACTTCCCCCTGCCAATCTTCCCATCTTACTGAAAGAAGTACTATCAATTAAGTTGTTCATGTAGAAAAAAATAAGAGAATTAAGTTTAGACTCCATTCTTGATGTCCATAGCACATGCAGAAAGTCAGTAAGTTCTACCTTTTTGACATCTCTTTGGTCTATCTCCTCTCCATCCCCACAGATACTGCTCCATTATCTCCTATTTGAACTCTTTCAGAAGCTTTTAATTGCTTTCTTGCCCTCAGGGCCCTCAGGAAGAGCCTTGTTCTGTCTGATTTGCCCTCCATATAATTGCCAGAGTTATCGTTATAAATCATAAGTCTGACTTATTACTTCTTTGCTTAAAATCCTTAAATTGCTTCTTATTACCTCCAAGACATATTTTAAACATCTATGTCTTTGCAATAATGTTCTTTTTTTTCTGGAATGTCATTCTTGTGTTCCATCTCACTATTTTGTCCACTTGGAAAACATCTTTTCTATTGTGCAAGAATGAGTTTGTGTCAAGTTCTTTGCCCATCCTCAACTAGAATGGCATATTTCCACCATTGTTCCCTTACTAAGTCCATTATGGCCTTTTATCACAAAACCTCTAAAACTTTATTTCATTTAATTTTTCATGTCTGTGACACCCATCTACTCCAAGACTCTGAACAATTCAATAGAAAGAACTTTGACTGATTCATCTTTGTGTAATTCAGTATTGAACTTGGCAGTTACTGGACACACAGTAAATATTGGTTGATTGAGTAAATAGAAATTTTTAAAACACTACATACAATTTGCTGTATTTTCACCCATTTAATGTGAAACGTTTATAAATGTTAATTTTAATCCATTAATCTGGTTATCTCCTATATTTGATCAGAAACAACGTTATTCTGTGAATAGCTCTGTTTTGTCTGTGAAGTCCTAACTGCTGTAGGCCATGTCTGGTATTTCAGTTAATCAATTAAGCTACCATAGAAATAAGTAAGAGGATAAATGACTTAGACAGAATCTTTAATGTGACATCTCTCATGAGAACTGGTTCATATTACCATGTAGCAGAGCAGAGAGAGTGATAACAGCCATGTAGGGTGATCCTGAAAATAACTGCCTTTAGAATTCCCACAGGTTAAACTCATTGTCTTCCCACAACCGTCTCCCCTTTTCACTCTCTGTCACAGTGATTGGCATCGTCACCCATGTGGTTGCAAAATCAAACCCCTTAGGGTCATTTTTTCACTTTCACCTTTTCTTCACCCTACATTCTTCAGTCCATTACTAAGTTCTATTGATCTTACCTCTAAAATAGTTCCCAAATCTGTCAATTTCTTTCCCTTTTCACCGCCACCACCCTCTTCCAAGACACCACCATCTTATAGCATATGTAATTCCTTACCATAATATTTATTGTGTATTTCATTCTTTCTTCTCTGTCACCAATAGACTGTGAGCTTCCTGAGAACAACGTATATTTCTGATACTCTATCCCTCCAGGAACATGTTGTCATCAAATATGAAAGTGGGTGCTAATAGTTAATGTATTACTTTCCCCTAAGTGTTCTATTTGCATTTTAACAATAGCCTTCCAGGAATGATGCTTTAGAACAATGTTTCCCAAATGATAGTCTGTAAAACCCTAGTCAGGTATTCTGGGTTAAATTACTGGGGAAACAGCAAACTTTATCTCCTTCTTGGATATAGTATCCATTTACTATGTTAAAGGTTTTGAAACATACTGCAGTAAAGCATACAGATTAATTGTATATAGCCCAGTATTTTCCACACTGACTAGACCAGAGAATCTCTTTTTCATGGCATATCTATTAACGTCTTGCTGAGTGGTGTATTTTGGACACAGTCTATAAAATGACTCATAAATGATCAACTTTGGACTCCAACTGTCCAATGTAGGACAGTTATAAATGGCAAGAGGAGCTTGCCTTAGCCCTGAAATGCTCTTGAAAGGCTGAGGGTGTCTCCCAAATGACCTCAACAACCTCTTAACAGCTTGGTATGACTATGCCATCCAAAGACCATCTCCTTAGTCTAACTTTTGGTCTTTCCAGTGTTGTTTCGTCCCAGAATATCTGAGTACCCTTGCAGACTTTACATAACAATGTATCTGTTGGGAATACCAGGTGAACCATCTTGTTTCTTCTTCCCATAAAAATGTTCTTTTTAAATTGTCAGTTCCATTGTACCTCGTTAGCTCTGTTTGATTATTTTTCCCTGGGTAGAATGAGAAACTTTTTGAGTTTCACTACTCAACTGCCTTTCTTCAAACTTGGCATAAATAATCCTCAGGGAAAAGCATTCCCGACCATTGTAAGTTGACTGTGGTTCTCTTGTGTGTGTGTGTGTGTGTGTGTGTGTGTGTGTGTGTGTGTGTGTGTGAAAGAGAGAGAGGGAGAGAGGATTGGATATATTGATTTTTATATACAGCTTCTTTAGAGTCTGTGAAAATCACAACAATTCAATAGCTTGGGAGCTTTCCTGGCCCATGGAAAACCCTTGGAGACTTTGTCACTCAAGTTACCCTACCACTGACCCAAGGCCATGCATATCTTGCTTCACTGTCTTCTAGTCCTCAGTCTTACTATTGCTACATCCCCTAAGATCACTGGCATTACATTTGTCTTCACAGTGCAATCTCCTGGCAGAGAGTTATCACCTTTGTGTTAGCCTCTTCTCCCAAGAAAGGAGTGTCCCTCTCCTTTATAAGACAAATTCCTACCCTGAAAATCTCTTCTCTCCAAGATCCTGAGGGATCTTGCTCCTATATTTTCCATTTACTCATGTATTCATTCACAAATAGTTATTAAACTATTCCTATGCTCCAGGCACTGTCAAAGGTACTGAGGTCTACAACTGAGAATGAAATAGTATTGATAACTGTCCCTGCCCTCCTGGAGTTCACTCATTTCAGTTCTTGAATGCCTTCCTCTGCTCTGTCTCCTTCCTTCCCCTCAGCCCTCAAAAATAGCTATGAGTGTCACATACAGAGAAAAGCAGTTGTCTTTTCAATGGCCATCTGATTCCTGTCATATACTGACCCTACTCCTTTTCCCACAGTTTGTAAAATGACCTTTCTAAAGCATAAATATGATTTCCCATTACCTAAAGCTGAAGCTCCAATTTCTTAGTAAAGCTTGCAAGACTTTTCACAATATGGCCCCAGTCTGGTGTCTTGATCTAAATTCTTCCAGCTCCCCATTACAAACCCTGTGCTCAAAGCTGGGACTAGAGTGAGGTGCCTAAGGTATGAACCTAAGAGTGAGTGCTTCCTTAAATTTTTTGTGCCCTAGATGTTTCACTCAGTTTACCTGAGTCCCAGCCCTGCTTATATTGGGGCCACACTTGATGGGCTCTGAGTCCCCAGACACATGATGTGCATTTACATCTCTGTGCCTTTGCAATGTTTCCCTTGTTTTCACCATCCCTTCCTCTCTCATAATTAAAGGCAGTTAAAAAATTTTTAGTTATGCTTATTTGAGTCACACCTAACTAGAATATAAGCCCCAAGAGAGCAGTGGTTGTGTCTGTGTTGCTCACTGTTGTATCTCCAGCAGTTAGGAAAAGGAAGGGTAAAATGAATCCAGTTCAAAAGCCACTTCATCCATGGAATCCTCCATGACACTTCTGTCCCTCTGCAAATTCAAATGCTCCTCTTCTGTGCTCACACAAGGCTCCAAGGATATAACTCAGTTTTAGCTTTATCACATTGTAAGATATTTTCACTGTCTCCTTCTGACTATATGACATATATGATACAGTATTATTAGCTATAGTCACTACGTTGTTAATCTTATAACTGGGAGTCTGTACCCTTTGAGCAATATCTCCTTGTTTCCCCCACTCCCAACCCCTGGTAACCACCACTCTATCCTCAATTTCTCTGAATTTTTCCTTTTTAGGTTCCACATATAAGGAACTCTCATTCATTAAGTATGAGAATGAAAAATGATACAGCCTCTTTTGAAGACATTTGGCAGTTTCTTACAAAACTAAACAAAATCTCACCATATGACCCAGCAATCATGCTCCTAGGTATTTACTCAACTTATTTGAAAAGCTATGTCCACACAAAACCCTGCAGGAGTGGTAATCCTTATTGTGATCCCATATAATTCACCCTGCAAAAATCATGTGGATCTTGGCAGATGAGGATAAACTAACATAAACTTAACACAAAATAGCCCCTAGTAGTGCTTCTATACTAGATATGGTGTTCTTACTGTAATGGATCATTAATATATCCTCTGGTATTTGGTATGTGACTTTGATATAGCTAAAGGATTTGTTTGAATATTCATCAGAAAGAAGGATGAGAAGTTATTTACATTCACCTGGATAGACAGTGGCCTATATTAATGGTCTTCGTGCAGGTCTATTTTAACTCTCCTGCTCTTTGTCAGAATAGTCCCAAAAGAATTTGATAGTCTGGAAATTCTGTAGGATCTCATGCTAGTCCACTATGTTGATAATATCAATTTACTTGGCTCTGATAAAGAGGAAGTAGCAAATATTTTGGATTCATAAACTCCAGAGGGTGGTAGATAAATCTCATAAGGACACAGGGACTTGTCATTTGGTGAATTTTTAAAGGATCAAGTTATCTGGGCCATGCAGCCATGCCTCTTCCTTGAAAAGGACATGTTATTGTACCTTGCATCTCTTACTACTGAGAAGGTACCACAGTGCTTGGTAGGTCTGTTTGGATTTTGGAGACTACATATACTGTAATTGGGAATACTGGCCTGACCCATCTATGAGACAACTTTGACATGTTAAGTGGGACTAAAAGCAAGAAAAGGCATTGAGGAAGGTCTGGCTATAGTACAAGTGGCACTGTCTCTTGGGATAAACCCTCTGGCAGATTCCATGGTGCTAGAGATATTTGTGGTAGATGAAGATGCCATATAGAGTCTCTGGTGAACCTGAACAGTAAAGGTGAAGCACAAACCCCTAGCGTTCTGAAGTAAGTCCACACTGTCTACCACAGAGAAATATATACCATTTAGAAAGAAACTGCATATTTGCTATTTGGTTCTGGTAGAGAATGAATGAGTGTCTGTCCATGGGACATTAATCGACTATGCAACCAGAACTTCCCTCGTGAACCGGGTTCTGTCAGACCCATAAGATTGGGCCGTCACAGCAGCAATCCATGGTATGATAGAAGTAGTGTATTTGGAATTAGATCTGAGTATGTCCAGAGGGAATGAGTAAGTTACTTGAACTAGTGCCCCAGTCCCTGTTGTTGCAATAAGGCCTCTCTTTCAGCTCACATCTGTGGCCTCATAAGGCCTTCTCTATGACTGATTGACAGAGGAGGAAAAAGCCTGAGTCTGGTTCCTGTGTTGATGTGAACAAATAATGAATGACAGCTGCACTACAGGCCCAGTCTGAGGCAACTCTGAAATACAGTAGTAAGGAAAAATGCTTCAAGTTGCAGAGCTGATCAATCATCCACTTTGGGTGGAGACATAAATAAGCATATATATGGACTTCTGGGCAGTGGTGAATAGTTTGACTGGTTGGTCAAGTTGTTGGGAGAAGCAAGATTGGAAGGTCAAGGCAAAAGGAGAGGCATGTGGATGGACCTAAAGGCGTGCACACAGTGTGAGGATCTTTATGTCTCACAGTAAGGCTCATGAGAGAACATCTACTGAAAAAGAAGCATTAAACAAGTCAACAGAATGACTTTCTCAGTAGATGTCAGCCAGCCTCTGTTTTTGGAATACCAGCACTTGCACAATGCACCTATGAATGGAGTAATCATGATATCAGAGATAGAAACTACATATTGGACCAACAACATGGGCTCTCTCTTACCAAGACTTATTAGCTACTACCACTTGGTATCTTGAGTATCTTTCTGATCTTTCAGTACCAGAGGCCAATGCTAAAACCTCAATATGGTACTTTCCCTTGAAGAGACAAACCAGACATTTAGTGGCAAGTTGATTACATCCTGCCCTGTAGATTTACTTTTATCCTGAGTAAGGACTTACCTTTCTTGCCTGCAGTGCATCAGACAACTCTACTGTTTGAGTTCTCAAAGAAAGTCTGATTTTCCAACATGAGGTCCTGCATATTACTACTTTGCATTAACGAATTCACTTCATGGCAAAAGAGGAATGACAATGGGTGTGTCACTATGCAATCCACTGGTTCTGTCATATGTCACATTACCCAGAAGCTGCCAACCTAAAAGAGTACTAGCATAGTCTCTTGAAGGCTCAGATAAGGCAACATCTTAGATATGATGCCTATGATTTGGAGATTCTGTCCTTTAATGAAGCAGTCTATGTCTTGAACGAATCGTCATTATATGGTGCTCCATCTCCAACAGGTAGACTACATAGATATGGGGGAAATGGGTGGAAGAAGGAGTGGCCCCACTCACCATCATTTCCAATGACCCACTTGAAAACTTTAAGTTCTGTGGTTCTAGGTGGCCTGGTTTCTAGAAGGTGGATACGTCTACCAGGGGACACTGTAAGATTCCTAATAAACTTAAAGCTATGGCTGCCACCTGGTGATTTGGGGTTTCTCATGTCAATAGAACAGCAGGTAAAGGAAGGGATTAACATACTGGAAAAGCTAACTTGACCATCATGAGTAGGTAGAGTTGTTATCCCTATATCCATTTGTTAACTGTGAATGGACAATGGACCTGGAAAGAAGGGGCTGGAGACCAGGGAGGCCAGTCATGTTTCTTCCATGTCCAGCCTCCCAGAGATCTTGAGCTCCTCAGGACTGATTCTACCTCCACAGCAATGAGTTTAGAATATGGCAGGAAAGGAGGTCATCCTCAAGGTGACCTCCAGAAGCTATCTCCAGAAAGCACCACCGTGAAACATTCCCAACCATTACAAGGCCTGCAGAGTGGCTCCACTATCAGGGAAGGAAATGTGTTCATTAACTATGGGCGAAGAGGGAATATGGCAATTAGGCTCTGAATGTCACGAAATAGTGCTATAGGTAGAAGCAGAGAGCTTGCCCAAAAGCCAAACTGAAGAAATTGTTCAGTGCTGACTGAAATGGCCACTTCTGTGGCTTGTGAGAATTTGACTTCATCAGCCAGCAGAGGAATCAGCTTGATCCATCAGAGATTTTTCAAGGCTCTATTGGGAAACTTGATTCTTTTTTTTTTTTTTAACATCTTTATTGGAGTATAATTGCTTTACAATGGTGTGTTAGTTTTTCTTTATATAACAAAGTGAATCAGCTATATGTATACATATATCCCCATATCTCCTCTCTCTTGCATGTCCCTCCCACCCTCGCTAACCCACCTGGACTTGAGGACACGGGCATGGGGAAGGGTAAGCTGGGACGAAGTGAGAGAGTGGCATGGACTTATATACACTACCAAATGTAAAATAGATAGCTAGTGGGAGGCAGCCACATAGCACAGGGAGATCAGCTCGGTGCTTTGGGAAACTGGATTCTTATTTTGGAATTCTCCTTTTTCTGTATCCTATTACTTGACACCAAGTATTCCTCACATTGTTCCATATTTGTTCAACGTTCCTTATATGCTGAGTGCCTACAGTGTGCCAGGCCCTGTGTGGTTCAAGTAGTGGTGAGATTGGGGGAGTGAAATTGGGGGGCCAGGATAAGATACAAGGTTGTGTTAGCCATGGCACCTTTCCTTGAGGAGCTTGAGATCCAGCAAGGCAGACAGAACTTTGATCAAAAACAGTGTAAAATTGCTGGAGTAGAAGTCTAAGCACAGCACCGTGGGACTCCAAAGGAATAAGAAGCTGTTTAGCTGCCTGGAGATCAGGGAAGTCTTCACAAAGGAGAGGATACTTGAGCAGAGGCTTGATTAATAAATAGAAGCTTAAGGTTGAGAAGAGGAGAAAGGTCATTCTTGGCAGAGAGGACTGAGTGTGCCAAGATACCAAAATAAGAAATATGGCTGTATTTTGTGGGTAAGCGAGCCTTTGTGGGAATCTGATCCATTACAAAGTTGTGCAGGCTTGTTGTCTGCCTAAGAGTGCCTGGCCCAAGAGGTCACATAGGTGCTGATCCCCAGCTTACATTCTGCTTGTCAACTCAGACATTCTAGAAAGAAGCGGCTTCTTCCTAGAGAAAGGGGTTTTATTCTATAAGTTTTTATTATCAGTGGACCCAGTCTCTCCATTATTTTCCTTCTGTCTTAAAGCTTCATCTCAGAGTACGATGGTGAATGACCACCCCCCCCCCAAGATATTCTCAGACTCAAATCGGATGTCAGTGGCAGGATTTTCTTGTGAATCCTTGCCAAGAAAGACCTAGGGTTGATTGCCCTTGCTTTTTTCTTGAAACCCTGACACATTCTGGGGAAGGACAATCTGGAGATGTTCTCTTTGGGAAGCCCCCTGTGGCTTTGGAGAGCAGGGTGCCCAGGAAGTGCAGAGTGACTCAAGGGAGCCAAGGAAAGGGCAGGGAGAGAGGCAGTTGGTAGCCAACACACATAAAAAATAATGCCACCCATGGTCCATAAATAGATTTCATACTCAGTTAAACTCAACCAGTTACACCTGCTTCCTCCTACCCCCAAGTACACACACACACACACACACACACATACACACACCCTTTAAGGGAAAAAAAGGAAAAGGAGGCAAAACTAGAAGCTGATGACCTATCTCACAGTATCTAGAGCAGCGGCGTCCGGGGCCGGGGGCCGAGGCCGCGGAGCTTGCGGAGGCAAGGCCGAGGACAAGGAGGGTCTCCCTGTCACCAAGCTGGGCCTCCTGGTCAAGGACATGAAGATCAAGTCCCTGGAGGAGATCTGTCTCTCTTCTCTGCCCATCAAGGAATCTGAGATCATTGACTTTTTCTTGGGGGCATCCCTCAAGGATGAAGTTTTGAAGACCATGCCTGTGCAAAAGCAGACCCGTGCTGGCCAGCGGACCAGGTTCAAGGCATTTGTTGCCATCAGGGATTACAACGGACATGTTGGTTGAAGTGCTCTAAGGAGGTAGCCACTGCCATCCGTGGGGCCATCATTCTGGCCAAGCTCTCTCTCCATTGCCCCCGTGCGACGAGGCTACTGGGGGAACAAGATCTGCAAGCCCCATACCGTCCCTTGCAAGGTGACTGGCCTCTGTGGCTCTGTGCTGGTGCGCCTCTTCCCTGCCCCCAGGGGCCCTGGCATCGTGCCCAAGAAGCTACTGATGATGGCTGGCATTGACTGCTGCTACACCTCTGCGGGGGGCTGCACTGCCACGCTGGGTAGCTTCACCAAGGCCAATTTGGATGCCATTTCCAAGACCTACAGTTATATCACTCCTGATCTCTGGCAAGAGACTGTGTTCACCAAGTCTCTGTATCAGGAATTCACTGACCATCTTGTAAAGACCCACACCAGAGTTTCCGTGCAGAGGACTCAGGCTCCAGCTGTAGCCACCACATAGTTTTCTATAAGAAAAATAAAGTGAATGAAGCTGGTTTAAAAAAACAAAACAAACAAAAAAAACTTTCCTTCTTTCCCTCACCCACTCTACCACTTTCCTTGGACTGTTACCAAGTTTGCTCTGGCAGTATTGGGGCTGGCTGCCAGCCTCTCATGCCTACTGGAGCCACTGTCCCCCTCTGCCCCAGAGGTCACAACTTGTTATTGGTCTCTCACCACCAGTGCCCTCGACTTGGAGGCCAGATGACTTTGTGTCTCCTTACTTCTTTGTAAAGAGTCCCCAGTACTCTATATCCCAACTTCTGTGACTGTGATCAGTTCAGTTATCAACATGAAATCTGTTTCCTCATCTCTAAAACAGTAATAATGTAATAATAATAATATCTATCTCAGAGGGTTGTTTGTGAGAATTAATTGAGATTTTTCTGGGTAAAACACCCAACACAGTGCCTAGCACATAGTAAAAGCTCACTAAATCTTATTGACTAGCATCTATTTCACACAGATGCACTTCAGTCACACAGGAAGTGGACTGAGTAGGGACTTGAACTAAATTTTTATGACTTGGTCCAATGTATAAGTTCATGGGTATTTCCACTTATCCTAGAAGGGAACTTTGAGTTTCTTTTCAACTTACTCTCTGAGTATCTACTGTGTGTAAGGTGCTTGGGCTTGGCACTGGAGATACCGAGATGAATAAGACATTATTCCTGTCATTGAGTTCATTGTCTCATAGGGGGAGAATGGTGGCTAAGTGAACAATTACAGTACAAGGAGATAATGTTGTTATCAGTTGATGCAAAACTTTGTGGAAGCACAATTGAGAGACAATTGGTATAAAGTGAGGATAAAGGGAAAAATTCCAGCATGAGATGTCACCTCAGGTGAGTCTTGTCAGATGAGTGAGAGTGGTCTTATGAAGGGGAGAGGTATGAGTGTGTAGCTGGTGGGAGTTGTGAACAGGACCCAAGTCCAGGCTAAGGGACTGGAGCAAGTAGGATCTTAGTGGGGGAGAGTATTTAAGGACTGAAGCATGAGGAATGAGGCAGGACATGAAGTTAGAGAGTTAAGTAGAGGCCAGGTCATGAGAATTCTTAGACACCAGGTTATGGAACTTTTTCCTGAGAGTAATGGGGAGAAATAATTGGTTGCAAATAGGAGAATGACATAAATATTATATTTAGATATGACATTTAAAAAGACTCAGGTGGGTAAACCAGATAAGAGATTATTGTAGTAGTACAGGTTAGAGATGATGTTGGCTTACACTAAGGTAGTAGTAGTAGAAACAGAAAGTATATATCTGATAGGAGATATTTTTAGAAGATAGAATGGACAGGACAGGACTTACTGATGGATTGGATATAAGGGGTGAGGAAAAGAGAGAAATCCAGGGTTATAATAAGGATTTTGGCTTAAGCAATTGGGTAAATGTGGTGGCATTCAGTAAGACTGGGAACATAGAAATTTTCCCCTATCCTCTCCTTTTGCACCTGAGGAAACAGAGTCCTTCAGAGAGGAAGTCGTGTGAGGTTGCACAAAAAGTTAGGGACAAATGGCGGAACCTGGACTCATTTTTTATTTAGTTTTTGCTCAGTACTTTTTCTACTGCACCAAAAAGTTCCTGTGCTCAGCAGTCTTTGTACATTGGTAAGAGATAAATGAATCAAATTAGCATCAAAAGCCCAACATCAAAGCAGGGAGGGTAAATGGTTGGGTCATAAATCTACAGTTTTGTTAACATGACACATTAAAGAGAATTTATTCACTAGGCATTGATTTTTTTCTTTTAGCATTGGACTTGAAATGAATGATTTCATATAAAGCAAAACACACTACCCTTGGTATTTAATGAGAGAAGAATCACAGCCTAGTCGAGAAGAGAAGTGGTTCCTGACCATGAAGAAAGAAAGGCCTGGGTGATGAGGGAGAGATAGTTTTTATTCTCTGAGGAGTTTCAGTCCTCAGGAACCTCTAAGTCTGGTAAAGGAAATATTCATTCATCCAATATATATCTATTGGGGACTTATATTCTAGGAACTATTCTAGGCACAGTGGAATATGGGTCCCCAATAAAAATATATTGGATGAATGAATATTTAGTTGGGGAAATAGACAACAAAGAATACATTTAATATGTAAATAAAATATATAGTATGTTTTACTATATATTAATAAGTGCTAAGGAAAAATATAAAACAGGTGTTATGAACAAAACTGTGTCCCCTCCAAATTCATATATTGAAGTCCCAACCGCCAGTGTCTCAGAATGTGACTGTATTTGTAGATAAGAACTTCAAAGAGTTTTAAATTAAACTGGGGTCTTTAGGGTGGGCCCTAATCCATTGTGACTGATGTCCTTATAAGAAGAGGAAATTTGGACATAGACATGTACAAAGGGAAGACCTTGTAAAAAACACAGGGAGAAGACAGCCGTATATAAGCCAAAGAGAGAGGCTTCAGAAGAAATAAACCCTGCTTACTCCCAGACTTGTAGGCTCCACAAGTGTGAGAAAATAAGTTTCTGTTCTTTAACCCACCCAGTCTGTGGTACTTTGTTATGGTACCTCTAGAAGACTGCAGGGATATATACATACAGCAGGGGAAGGGGATAGGGAGTGCTGGAGTGGGACTAGGTTTTCAATTTCACCTAGAGAAGTAGGTGACATTTGAACAAAAAATCTAGAGGAAGTGAAGGAGCATCACAGAGATATCTGGGGAAGAATGTTCCAGGCAGAGGAGACAGCTAGTGTAAAGACCTTGAAGTGGGGGTGTGCCTGGTGAGTTTGAGGAACAACAAGAGAAGCAAGGATGGCTAAAGTAGAGTGAGTCAAGTCAGAGAGTTAGTAGGTGGTGGATCAGATCATGTAGGGCCTTTTAGGTTATTGTATGGAATTTTATTCTGAGTGAAAATCAGATCTTGCCACTGTGGAAGACAGTTTGTTGGTTTCTTAAGAAGTTAAAGATAGAATTACCATATGACCCAGAACTTTTATGTACATACCCAAAAGAATTGAAAACAGAGATGCAAATAGATACTTGTATATGAATATTCATAGCAGCCTTATTCATAATAGCCATAAAAGGAAACAACCCAATGTCCAACAACAGATGACTGGATAAACAAAATATGGTATAGCCATACAATGGAATATTGCTCAGCCATAGAGAGGAATGAGGTATGGGTACGTGCTACAACATGGATGAACCTTGAAAACATCATGATAGGTGAAAGAAGCCATACACAAAAGGCCACATATTGTATGGTTCCATTTATATGAAATGTTTAAAATAGGCAAATCCATAGCCACAGAAGACAGATAAGTGGTTGCCAGAGGGCAGAATGGGGACTATTTAATGGATATGGGATTTCCTGTAGGGGTGATAAAATTCTACAACTAGATAGTGGTAATGATTGCACGACACTGAATGCACTAAGAATCACTAATGGTAAGTTGGATGTTATGTGTATTTCACCACAATAAAAAATACTTAGATCCAAAGTATTTTGAATAAAGTGGCATGATCTGACTTATATTTTTAAAAGATCATTCTGGCTTCTCTGTTGAGAAGGAAAGTATAGGTGGGTGGCAAGAATAGAAGCAAGGAGATCAATTAGAGGCTCTTTAGTAATCAAATCAGGAGATTAGACAGGTGGATAGGAGTCTGGAGCTTAGGGGAGAGGTCTTGGGAAGGAGATACTAATTTGGAAGTCTTCAGCATATAGATGATATTTAAAGCCATGAGACTGGTTGGGATCACCAAGAGATGGTTCTCCCATTTCATATAGACTTTAGTCCCTTACATGGTGGAACTTTAATTCCAATAGAGGAGACACAGTTTCTTTACAGTAAGAGGACTTCAACTCTTAACAGGAGATGATCTTCACCCTGGGGAAGCTTGTCTGTTGGGAGAAACTGTTGTTACCCTGATGTATTCCCAGTGTGATGGAGAAGCAATGGTCTCCTTACTCTAAAGATCTCCCAATATGACTAGGGAGACATTGTCCACTCACTCTAAGTAGCCCCCAGCCTTAGAAAAAAGCATTGTTCCACACCAGGGAGTTTCCCCCAGTCTAATGGGGAAGGCATGCACCCCACTCTGGACTCCCTAGTCCTTATGCCTGTAGCTCGGAGGAAGGGGCAGAGCAGCAGCAACAACTCACAGAACTAAAGTTAACAATGAAGAGATCCATGCATGTCACAGCCCAAAGCTGTATACCAGTTAATGTCCATGTCTGGGAAGAGCAATTAGAGCTCATTAATTGAGTTGCTGGTAACACTGCCATTCTCAAGGCTAATTATCTTTAATTGGAGTTGTCTACTTTGATAATAAGCATTCAGCCTCCTTCCATTCAGTTTAACAATGTTCCAGGCACTATCCTAGACACTTCAGGGAATACACTTTAAGGAGCTCAGTGTTTTGTCACGGGACCATCCTGGTACATAGATAACTCCAACCTAAGGCAGAAACTGATGAGTATGGTAGAGAGTCATATACTAGGGTTAGATCAGTACAAAGATACTTAAGGGGAAGATTAATTCTGCCTGAGGGGAGCATTTGATGGAGCTTTACAGAAGAAGCAACGTTTGAACTGGAACTTAGGAGAATGAGTAAAATTTCCACAGGCATTCCAGGCAGATACAACAGCATAAGCAAGTGATTGGGGGTTGAAGAATACAGAGTATATATAGTTACTAATAAAAATATTAATTTATTTATCTCATTTATTCATTAATTTAGCAAATATTCACTGAGTACTTGTTATGTTCTAGGAACCCTCCTCAGTGCTTTGGATACTGCAGTGAGCAAAAGAAATCCCCTGTCCTCATTGGAGCTTTCATTCTAGACAGCTGGGATAGATCATAAACAAATAAGCAAATAAGTATGTAATTTGTTAGGTAATAATAAGTGTTTCGAAGAAAAAAGCAGAATAAAGGGGTAGAGAGTGATGGGGGAGAAGTTGTGCTATTTTATACAGGGTGGTCAGGGAAGTCATGTCTGCTAAGATGTCATCTGAGTAGAGACCTAGATGACATGAAGAATGAATTAAATATATATCTCGTGTAAGAACATTTCCAATGCAGAAAATAGCAAGACTCTGCGGAGAGTATGCTTGCTATATCCTGGGATCAGCAAGGCCTGAGCAACAGAAAGAACAAAGTTATCATTTACCTAGAAGAGGAAGCCTAGGATAAGGAATAGGCTTGGGATTTATGGAAGATCTGGAGCTTGGTTTAGGGCATTTTAAGTTTAAGATGTTTATTAGCTAGCCAAGTGTAGGTGTCCAACAGGAAGTTGGATATATTAATCTGTAGTTTAGGGGATACGTGCTTCTGAAGCTAAAAGTTGGGAAATTGATGGCACATACATGATATTAAACATGATGTGACTGGATGATATCACAAGGGAGGAACTGTAGATGGAGACATGGTCTATGGACTGAGCTCTGAGTTGCTCCAGTGTTAAGCATTTGGATTGATGAGGAAGAACCAATAAAAGAGACTTGAAAGAAATGGTGAGTGGTGGTTTTTGTAAAAGTGAAGGCAAGAAGTAATGAAGCTTTGAATTACAGTTCTGGCAGCGGGGATGTATAAATAGGTCAGAGTTTAGCAAAGCATCATAGGAGTAAAATCATCAGTATTGGGCATGGGTGTGAGGGTGGACACACAGAGAGAAGGGCACAGAAAGCTTCCTGGGCATGATTCTGGCTCAGACAACTTGGTAGATTGTGGTGTCCTTAACTAATACAGGGGCTATTGTCAGGGAAGGGGAGAACTGGTTTGAGCAGAGGGAAGTAGAAGGAAGAGTCAGGGAAATGTTAAGTTCAATTTGAGACATTTGAGTTTGAAATTCTTGTAAGGCATTCAAGAGGAAATGTCAGATTGGTAGTTGGAAATGCCAAGACCTAGAACCATATAAACGCTGACATTGTTTCTTCAATCACTAATCACTATGTGTCTATCACTCAATCTCATAATGTGGTGTCCACTGATGGGTGAGGGTTGGAGGGAAAAGATACTTAGGAGGAGATTCAAATTTCTGAATCTACTCTGTCAGTTAGTAACTCTGGGACCTTGGGCTAGTTATATCATCTCTCTAAGCCTAGGTTTCCTCATTCGTAAATGGGAGACAGTGTTAATACTTCATTGGTTTTCTTTTTGAGGATTAAATGAATAATTGCATAGAAAAAATCTTGAGAGAAGTAAGTGCTTACAGTATTTTGATTGAGTGAGGCTACGAATAGATTAGTTTGAGCACTTCCCAGGAGCACAAAGGAACTCCAGATGGGGAGCTACAAACCAGGCAGGGCATGCCTGGGGCGCGAATGAGGAGTAGGAATAAAAAGGACCTTTCTGGAACTTCCTGGAAGCTCCCTAGAGATCCTAGAAGTTTAGGTGGTGACCTTCATGCACATAGAGAGCATGAAACCAGCTGGGACCCCTCTCTTGTGGTATAGGGAATAAATCCTCTTTGCCAATTTCCCCAGAAAAGGAGCTGTCTCTGGAGACTAGATGGAGATTAGATGGGGAATAAGGGACCAGGAACTCAGGGTTTGTGGGCAGAGCAACACTGAAGTGGATTAGTGGTGACTGGGCAGGGGCAGATAGAGATAAACAGGGAAAAGGTAAAAAGTTTTATAAAATCACAGCAATACTACATGAAATCAAGAGAAAGAGAAAGACAAACAGACAGCCAGACTGACTGACAGAGACTGGAAATGGAATGAGAAGGTAATTTCCACTACAGTAGTGCCTGTCAAAACCTAGCAGAGGGCCTGACCCTCAGTAGGTAGGTAGGTAGGTAGTATTTGTTGAATGAATGAATGCATGAATGGGGCAGGGAGCAAGTTGGGAGGAGAGAAAGACAGAGACAGAGAATCGTATGAGTGGTAGATGAGTGATTTTGTAACTGAAATCAATTCAACATTTATTGATCTCCTATTGCCTGCCAAGTACTGAGAAAATTAGAGCCTGGAGGCATTGCGCTGAGTCACGGAATAGCTCTGAGCTCTAGGAGGCTGGCAGCTGTGTTAGAGAGCAGCATTGGAAAGTGGGCACTGTTATCAATTGTTGACATTCTGGATATTCCCCAGAATATCCTTACTCTGCCTCCTTCTGGTGTGCTTAGTGTCCCTGCCCTTCTATAGGTCAAACTTTAGGAAACCCAACAAGCATGTTTTAATATGTTATTACCATACAAAACTGGGAAGAAACCTCAATTGGAATGTCAGGCGCTAGAACCCTGGAACAAAGGTATCATCATTCCTATTTTAGAGATGAAAAAACTGAGGCTCATAAGTTGAATGGCTTGCTCAAGATCACACGGTAGCAAAGCCAGGGTTCAAACAGAGTTCTCTTTGCTGTTCAGTGCTCTGTCCTCTCTCTCCCGGCTGCCTTCATAAATTCTGCATACACGTAACCCCCATACCACCTTCCAAAGACTGGATAAATGAAAATGCAGACATCTGAAGGCAGCACATGTTGAACAGAGGCATATGCTGCACGGAAGAGTCTTGACTTTACATCAGGGACTCACATAAGAAGACTCTCAGTGCAATTCAATTATTATCTCATTATTAACTCATTCACTGAATCCCTCATGTATTCAACTATGGTTCAAACATAGCTTGATCTCATACTATGTGCCCAAAAGAGTTGTGAGTGTAAATAGAAGCAAGTCGGAAATGATGAGTACCTGGAGAACATTTCACTCCACTGGGTGACGGGGAAACCAAGGATAACAATGATAATAGCTAACATTTAATGAGTACTTACATTGTTCCAACTACTTCCCATGGTTTAACTTCTTTTATCCCCAAAATAACCCTATGAGGTGTAGGTACCACTATTTCCCTCGTTTCATGACTAATAAATGGAGGCCCAGAGAGATCACACAACTTGCTTAAGGTCACACAGCTGTGTGGCAGAACTGGGATTTGAATCCAGAAAATCTGACTCCAGAGTCCCCAGTGACAGTTCCTGGCTGGAATAAGTGCTAAATTCTCCATCCTCTTCTTTCACTCATTCTCACATTCCTTCCCCTCCTGTCAAAGAGAATCCCACTCCCCTTCCTGTATCATTCTCTTTACCATCCCCATGATTTTGTTTCTTCTGTTACCTTTGCCAGGGATGCTCTCCCCATTGCTTTATCTTGCCCCATAAAAACTCTCCTTTACTGAAAATGGCAGTTCAGATGTTGCCAACTCCACCATGAAGCTTAACGTGAACCCCCCTAAGAAATGTGAAGTGAGCTCTTCCTCATTCTCTTCAGGATGCCATGATTTTGATTTAGATGTTTTGTAGCACTTACTATGTCCTGCTTATATTTTTGTTCTTATATCGTTGTTACTGTAATTTATCTTTACTCCTCATTGCAGTTTCATGAAGAGCTAGGACCAAGTCTGGAACCCTCGAAATGTTTGGCGTGGTGCTTAGGGGTTGTAGGTGTCTGTTTGCATGGAAGTAAGTTATCCGATGCTTGGTTCCCCAGACATACGTGAGCCTCATGCAGTCAGTCTCAGTTCGTGAATATAAGTTACTTCTACCTACCTACCTTATAAAGGCATTCTTCACATCCTTGCTTCAGGCTACAGATAACGGTGTGGAACATGGTTGTGATGATGCAATAAAAGATAGCGATGAACTTGTTTTCACCTTGGAATGCCAGTGAATGACATTTAGGTACATAGAGGTGACTGCACCATAGAAGATGGCCACCAGAGCCAAATGGGAACTATAGCTGGGAATGACTTTGGGATGGAAAGGTGCATAGTGGAGGGCAAGTCAGGAGGGCCCATAGGAGATGAGGATGAACCTAAAGGGCCAAATCAGGCTCATGTACTGCCACCCAGCAGCAGCAGTTCACTGAGGCTAGTAGTGTAAGAGAATTTCAGATTTAGCACAGCCTGGATCTTACAGGTAAAGGAGGCACAGTAGAGTGGTGACATAGTGGACATGAGGATTCCACTGAAAGTGTTTACTCTTATCCAGTAGCTGGCCACCAGACCCATGGAGACCCTCTCTAAAGAAGTGGGTAACACAGAACGTTACAGATAGCCCAGATTTAGGCCATGGCAGCCAAGTGGAAGCAGGGAGGAGGTAGTTTGTTATCTGGAGAAAGTAGTGGGCCAGGAAGAGAGTCAGGGTAGAAGGCAGGCCATTGGCCGGTATGTGTGGGCTGCTGCTATTGCAGTAGCAGATGTCCAGGAAAGAGAGATTGCTGAGGAAAAGATACATAATACGGCATGGCGCAGTTGGTTAAGCCAGATGAGGAGGATGAGGAGGACATTGCCAACCAGAGAGATAAGATAGACTGACAGGGGCTTCCCTGGTGGCGCAGTGATTGAGAGTCCACCTGCCGATGCAGGGGACGTGGGTTCGTGCCCCGGTCCAGAAGAATCCCGCGTGCTGTGGAGCGGCTGGGCCCATGAGCCATGGCCGCTGAGCCTGCGCGTCCGTCTGGAGCCTGTGCTCCGCAGTGGGAGAGACCACAGCCGTGAGAGGCCTGCGTATCGCAAAAAAAAAAAAAAAAAAGATAGACTGACAGTATGATGCTGAAGAAGAGTACTTGTACTTGTGGATAATTGGGTAGCGTCAGGAACAGTCATCACTGTAGAATTTTCTGTCCATTGTCTTCCCCAATGTTGGCTTTAGTGGGGAAATGATTATAGAATCATTTGGGTGCTGTCTGGACTGATGATCCCTTAGACCCTGACCATTTTACCGAGTCCATGAAAATGGTCACAGATTGAGTACCCTGAACACAAACTAAGTCCCTAACTGAGAGAGTTGTATCCAGTTAGGATTTGAAATACTTTTGCTCACATATTGCCGAGGTTTCTTCTCTAACCTTGTCCTCCCCTTGCAGATTTGGATACTACCGAAGGAATTCTGAGGGGGTGTGTTTCCTTCTACAACTTCTTTCTCCCAGGCCATCAAAGTGCGCAAGAAGGGAGCAGTTCCTTGGTGAAATGAATGCATGAATGAATTAATGTGGAGACCTCTGAATTTTTTTAGGCCTTGTCTGGGGTCAGATGAATTTTGAGTACAGTCCATTATTATGAAAATTTTATTCCCCTTCCAAAGCCCACCTATCCTCATGTTGCTATTTTTTGTTTGACTGGTAAGTTCTACCTTCTTTTAGGAAACTTAAGATTTCTAAGGAAGCCACTGTGGAGGTGGGGAAAATGAAAAGAGGAAGATGAAAATATCAACAAACCAAACTGGCCAGCTCAATCAATTTGATTCAGATAGTTGCATCAAGTAATTGACAGTTACATTTGACTATTTAGGGTTGTATGGCCATGGAGACAGAACATTTTATTTTCAGCTATTCATTGTTGTGTAACACATAGTCAAGGACTCAAAAGGGAATGTTTCAAATTAAGTCATACTTAAGGCTAAGTTTGTAGTCACCCAAGTAACTACTTGATTCAATGATAAAAATGTCATTGAACCAGTTGTAGTGGTGGAGTATGGGCAGAACTGAAGACCTTGGCTTTCCACCTGTTCTTGAGTGGTGTGGCTGGAACAATTACAATTGACTTGTATCCTGCTTGAAGCCAGCAGGATAGGTGAAAAACTAGATTTATAAAACAAATGCATACCAAGTCTTTCTATTTTTTTCATTTTGAATCATTGTTCTCCTTTTATTTTGTTTTTTAAATTTATTTTCATTTATTGAAGTACAGTTGACTTACAATATTATATTTGTTTCAGGTTTACAGCATAGTGATTTGATATTTGTATAGATTACACACCATACAAAGTTATTATAAAATATTGATTATATTTCCTGTGCCGCACATTACATTCCTGTGACTTATTTATTTTATAACTGGTAGTTTCTACCTCTTAATCCCCTTCATCTGTTTCACCCCTCCCCGCAATCCTCTTCTCTCTGGTAACCATTAGTTTGTTCTCTGTATCTGTAAGTCTGTTTCTGCTTTGTTATATTTGCTAAGTTGTTCTGTTGTTCTGGGTTTTTTCTTAATTTCACATATAAGTGAAAACAGAGTATTTGTCTTTATCTGACATAATTCACTAAGGAGGGTATTTCACATAAATACAAGATTTCATTCTTTTTATGACTGGGTACATTTCCATTATATATAGGTACCACATCTTTTTTACTCATTCATCTGTCGGATATTTAGGTTGTTTCCATGTCTTGGCTATTGTGAATAGTGCTGCTATGAATATTGGGGTGTGTGTGTTTGGTTTTTTTTTGCGGTATGCGGGCCTCTCACTGTTGTGGCCTCTCCCCTTGCAGAGCACAGGCTCCAGACGCGCAGGCTCAGTGGCCATGGCTCACGGGCGCAGCCGCTCCAAGGCATGTGGGATCTTCCCGGACCGGGGCACGAACCCGTATCCCCTGTATTGGCAGGCGGACTCTCAACCACTGCGCCACCAGAGAAGCCCGGGGTGTGTGTATTTTTTTGAATTATAGTTTTGTCCAAATATATGCCCAGGAGTGGGATTGCTAAACCATATGACAACTCTGTTTTTAGGTTGTTTTTTTTTTCTGCCACGCTGCTCAGTGGGATCTTAGTTCCCCGACCAGGGGTCCAACTTGGGTCCCCTGCAGTGGAAGCACAGAGTCCTAACTACTGGAACATCAGGGAACTCCCTATTTTTAGTTTTTTGGAGGAACTTCCACACTCTTTTCCATAGTGACTGTACTAATTTACATTCCCACCAACTGTGTTCTAGAGTTTCCTTTTCTCCACATCCTCGCCACTACTTCTTATTTCTTGTATTTTTAACCATAGCCATTCTGATAGGTGTGAGGTAATATCTCACTGTGGTTTCGATTTGCATTTACCTATTAGTGATGTTGAGCATCTTGTGTTGCTAGCATCTTGTGTTGTATGTCTTCTTTGGAAAAATGCCTATTCAGGTTCTCTGTCCATTTTTAATAGGATTTTTTTTTATATTTAGTTATATGAGTTCTTTGCATATTTGGGGTATTAACCCCTTATCGAACATATAATTTGCAAATATCTTCTCCCATTCAGTAGGTTGCTTATTAATTTTGTTGATGGTTTCCTTCAGTGTGCAAAAGCTTTTTAGTTTAGGTCCCATTTGTTTATTTTTGCTTTTGTTGCCCCTTGCCTGAGAAGACAGATGCAAAAGAAAATTGCCAAGAAAGATGTCAGGGAACGTACTGCCTATGTTTTCTTCCAGAACTTTTATGGTTTCAGGTCTTACATTTGTCTTTAATCCATTTTGAATATATTTTTCTATATGATGTGAGAAAATGTTCTAGTTTCATTATTTTACATGTAGTTATCCAGTTTTCCTAACACCATGTATTAAAGAGACTTTGCCCCATTGTATATTCTTGCTTCGTCATAGATTAATTGACCATATGTGCATGGGTTTATTTCTGGGCTCTCTACTCTGTACCATTCATCTATGTGTCTCTTTTTGTGCCAGTACCATACAGTCTTTTTTTTTTAACATCTTTATTGGAGTATAATTGCTTTACAGTGGTGTGTTAGTTTCTGCTTTATAACAAAGTGAACAGCTATACATATACATATATCCCCATATCTCCTCCCTCTTGCATCTCCCTCTCACCCTCCCTATCCCACCCCTCTAGGTGGTCACAGAGCACCGAGATGATCTCCCTGTGCTATGCGGCTGTTTCCCACTAGCTATCTATTTTACATTTGGTAGTATGTATAAGTCCATGCCACTCTCTCACTTCGTCTCAGCTTCCCCTTCCCCCTCCCCATGCCCTTAAGTCCATTCTATACGTCTGCGTCTGTGCTTTAGAAGTCCTGTGTAAGAAATCTTTGCCTAACCCAGGTCAATTTGAATTTCTCTAGAAGTGTTTTGGTTTTACATTTAGAATAGTGATACATTTGGAGTTAGTTTTAAAATATGGGTTAAAGTTCATTTTTATGCTTATGGTGATCCAATTGCTCCAACATTATTTGTTGAAAATACTATCATTTCTCCATTGAATACCTTGTTACCTTTGTTGAAAATCAATTGATCATAAGTATTTTGGATCTTTTTCTATACTCTTTCCTATTTTGTTCCATTGATCTATATGTTTACCCTTTTGCCAATACCACACTTTCTTGATTACTGTGGCTTCACAGTAAGTTTTGAAAGCAAGTAGTGTATATGGTTATACTTAAAAAAGGGGCCCTTGTCTTTTATGAAATATTATAAAATATATGATGGCTGTGATCTGCTTCAAGATAGCTGGTGTGACATTTGGATAGAGATGTAGAGGAAACAAAACAGCTGAGTTGGTCATTGTTGAAGCTAAGTGATGTGCAGATGGAGGCACATTCTCTCCACTTTGGTATGTGATTAAATTTTCCATAAAAAAAAAGAAAGCAACTAGTGTAAATCTTTCAATGCTGTTCTTTTTCGAAATAGTTTTGGCTATTCTAGTCAATTTGGCCCAACATAAAATAGGACCCTTAAGGATTAAAACTCATTATACAAGACCTATTTAGAGAAAGGGTGATTATTCCCACTGCTTTTCCATTTAGCAGCCAAATTTGGCGTGTTCTTAATTTGGAAAGAGTGAGCAGTACTTCTTGATGGATTACCTCAACCTTACAGGGGCCACCCATTAAGGCCCCTGTATTACTTTCATATTGCTGCCGTAACAAATGACCACAAACTTAGTGGCTTAAAACAACACAGCTTTGGAAATATGATGGCCAACAGGCACATGAAAAGATGCTCAACATCGCTAAACATCAGAAAAATACAAATCAAAACCACAATGAGATATCACCTTACATCTGTCAGAATGGCTATCATCAAAAAGTGTACAAAGAACAAACATTGGCAAAGATGTGGAGAAAAGGGGACCCTAGTGCACTGTTGGTAGGAATGTAAATTGGTGAAGCCATTATGGATAACATTATGGAGGTTCCTCAAAAAACTAAAAATAGAACTACCATATGATCCAGCAAGTCCACTCCTAGTTGTATACCTGAAGAAAATTAAAACACTAATTAAAAAAATACATGCACCTCAAGTCCATTTTCTACATCTGTGTCTTTACTCCAATAAAGATGTTAAAAAAATACATGCACCTCAATATTCATAGCAGCATTATTTACAAAAGCCAAGATATGAAAGCAACCTAAGTGTATACCAACAGAAGAATTGATGAAGAAGATGTGGTATGTATATATATACACACACATACACACACACACATACATACTGGAATATTACTCAGCCATAGAAAAGAATGAAATTCTGCCATTTGCAGCAACATGGTTGATGGCTCTAGAGGGTATTATGCTTAGTGCAATATGTCATACAGAGAGAGACAAATACTCTATGTTATCATTAACATGTGGAATCTAAAATAATAAAACAAATATAACAAAACAGAAACAGGCTCACAGATACAGAGAACAAATTAGTAGTTGCCAACAAGGAGAGGGAAGGGGGAGGGAAAGATAAGGCTAGACAATTAAGAGATAAGAACTACTATGTATAAAGTAAATAAACAACAAGGATATATTGTACAGTACAGGGAAATATAGCCACTATTTCACAACTATAAATGGAGTATAACCTTTAAAACTTGTGAATCACTATGTTGTACACTTGAAACTTGTATTGTACAACTGTGCTTCAATTTTAAAAAGTTTAATAAATAACTTTTAAAAATGGACAAAGGACCTGAATAGACATTTTTTCAAAGAAGGCAAACGACCAACAGGTACATGAAAAGTTGCTCAACATCGCTAATTAATCATCAGGGAAAACGTAAATCAAAACCACCATGAAATATCACTTCATACCTTTTAGGATGGCGAATTTCAAAAAGACAGGAGATAAGTGCTGGTAAGGGAGTGGTGAAAAGGGAATGCTTTTACACTGTTGATGGGAATGTGAATTGGTACAATCATTACGGAAAAAAGCGCTGAGGTTTCTCAAAAAATTAAAAATAGAACGATCATATGATCCAGCAATCCTACTTCCAGGTATACATCCAAAGGAAACAGAATCAATATAATGAAGATATGTCTGCACTCTCATGTTTGTTGTGGCATGATTCACGATAGCCAAGATATGGAAACAACCTAAGTATCCACTGATGGATAAATGAATAAAGAAAATGTGATACACACACACACACACACACGCACGCGCGTGCATGCACACACACAATGGAATATCATTTAGCCATAAAAAGGAGAAATTATGCCATTTGCAACAACATGGATGAACCTAAAGAACATTATGCTAAGTGAAATAAACCAGAAAGACAAATATTGCATGATCTCACTTATATGTGGAATCTAAAATGTATAACTTATAGAACCAGAGAGTAGGATGGTGGTTGTCAGGCACCAGGAGGTGGGGGAAATGGGGAGATGTTAGTCAAAGGTTACAAACTTTCAGTTATATGATTAATAAGTTCTGGGGAACTAATGTACAGCATAGTTATTAACATTGTATTGTAAATTTGTAACTTGCCAAGAGAGTGACCTTAGATGTTCTGACCACAAAAAAAAAACAAAAACAAAAACAAATAACAACAGAAAAAACTGTGAGGTGATGGATGTGTTAACTAACTTGATTGTGGTAATAATTTCACAATGTATGTTTATATTAAATCATAACATTGTACGTCTTTTAAAAAATCATGTTGTTCAATTGAAGTGCATAAAATTTTTATTTCTCAATCATACTTCAATAAACCTGTGGGGAAATGAATTAATTTATGCCTACATTATTTGATGATTATAAAACATTATACACTTGCTTTGTAATCATCATCATCACTCTCTATCCTTGTTGACTTCCTCTGATCTCTCTAGTGTAGAATGTTCAGCTAAATATAACATTTGTTAGTTCAATAGGAATTTATGAGCCAAACACTGCACTAGGCTCTGGGAAAATGAGGACTAACAAGATGGTCTCTGCCTCCAAGGTAATCAGAGGATTATAACGCAATAGACTAAAGTCAGAATAGAGGCACCTGCAGAGAATACTCTAGGAATATAGGACTAAGGCTTCCAACCCAGACAGAAGTGGAGGAAGTGACAGCTGGGCTGAGTCTTAGAGGTTGCATAAAAGTTACCCAAACAGAGAAAGGTAGGGGGCATTTGAAGCAAGGATGAAAACTTGCAAAGTCATGAAGTTTAGTTGGGATAAATGTAAGCTATTTTGAATTCAAAAAGCCACTGTTGCATCAAAGGACACAATCAACATAGTGAAATGTAACCCATGGAATGGAAGAAAATATTTGCAAATTGTGTATCTGATAAGGGGTCACTATCTAGAATATATAAACAATTCTTACAGCTAACAACTCTATTAAAAATGGGCAAAGGGCTTGAATAGACATTTCTCCAAAGAAGATATACAAATGGCCAATAAGCACTTAAGAGGATGTGTGACATCGCTAATCATCAAGAAAAAGTAAATCAAAACCACAGTGAGAAATCACCTCATACCTGTCAGGATGGCTACCATAAAAAAAAACAGAAAATAACAAGCATTGGTGAGGATGTGGAGAAATTAGAACCCTTGTGCACTGTTGGTGAGAATGTAATGGTGCAGCTGCTGTGGAAAACAGTATGGAGGTCCCTCAAAAAATTTGAAAGAGAATTATCATATAATCCAGCAATCCTACTTCTGGGTAGATAACCAAAAGTATTCAAATCAGTATCTCAAAGAGATACACCCACGTTTGTACACCCATGCTCATAGCAGCATTATGCACAATATCCTAAAGGTAGAAGCAACTCAAATGTCCATCAACAAATGAATAGATAAACAAAATATGGTATATACATACAATGGAATATTATTCAGCCTTGAAAAAGAAGGAAATCCTACATTTCCCATGCTATAACATGAATGAAACTTGAGGACATTATGCTAAGTGAAATAAGCTAGTCATAAAAAGACAAATATTGTACGATTTCACTTATGTGAGGTACCCAGAGTAGTCAAATTCATAGAGATAGACAATGGAATGATGGTTGCCAGGGGTTGGGGGAAGAAGGGAATGAGGAGTGGTTGTTTAATGGGTATATAGTTTCAGTTTTTCAAGATGAAAAGAGTTCTGGAGTTCGTTGCACAATAATGTGAATGTACTTAACACTAGTGAACTGTACACTTAAAAATTATTAAAATGATAAATCTAAAAAAGATAAAGCAAATTAGTGAATTTAACAAAGCAGAAACAGAGTCATAGATATAGAGAACAAACTAGTGGTTACCAGTGGGGAAGGGGAAGGGGAGAGGAGCAAGATAGGGGTATGGGATTAAGAGATACAAACTATTATGTATAAAATACATAAGCAAAAATGTTATATTGTACAGCACAGGGAATAGAGTCATTATCTTATAATAACTTTATATGGAGTATAATCTATAAAAATATTGAATCACTGTGTTGCACACCTGAAACTAATATAATATTGTAAATCAACTATACTTCAATTAAATATAAGTAAACAAACAAACAAGTAAAACAACCCAACTTTATTATGTTATAGCTCTGTAGGTCAGAAATTTGACTCAGGTCTCTCTGGGCTGAAATGAAGATGTTGGCAGGCTTATTTTACTTTCTGGAGGCTCAAGGGGGTGGAATTTGTTATTTTTGGTTTTTTGTTTTGGCCGCACCACGCAGCATGTGGGATTTTAGTTCCCTGACCACTGATTGAACCCGTGCCCCCTGCAGTGGAAGTATGGAGTCTTAACCACTGGACCACCAGGGAAGTCCTTGGAATTTGTTTTCTTGCCTTTTTCAGCTTTTAGAGGCTGCCCACATTACTTGGATTATGAGTCCTTTCCATCTTCAAAGATAACAATGGCCAGTTGAGTCTTTCTCCTGTCGAATCATTCTGACACTGACTCTTCTGCTTCCTTCTTCTATTTTTAAAGATCCTTGTGTTTCCATTTGGGCCTACTGGCTAATACAGAAAAATCTCCCTATTTTAAGGTCACCTGATTAGGAACTTAAACTCCATCTGAAACTTCAGTTCTCCTTTGCCGTATAACATAATATATTCACAGGTTCTGAGGCTTAGGACATGGACATCTTTTGAGGGCCATTATTCTGCCTGCAATCACGATGCATTTTCCTTTGTATATAGTGCTGGATTTAATTTACTGATATTTTGTTGAGACTTTCTGCATCTATGTACCTGAGGGATATTTGTCTGTACTTTTCTTTACTTGTGATGCCTTTGTTCAGCTTTGATATCAGAGTAATGATGCTGTAATAATACGTGTTAGACAGTGTTTCTTGTACTTTCTGGAAGAGTTTGTTTATAATTTATGTTGTTGTTTCTGCTTGTTTGATGATTTTATGAATTGAATTTCTATAGTAGATATAGGACTGTTTACGTTGTTTATTTTTCTTGAGTGAACAATGGTAGTATCTTTCAAAGTATTTGTCCATTTCATCTAACTGATCATATTTATTGGCAAAAAATTGTTCAGAATAGTGCTTTATTATGCTTTTAAGTTCTGTAAGATCAGTAGTAATGTCCCTCCTTCCTTTGTAACATTGGTAATTTATGTCTTTTTTTCTTCTTCTTGATCCACCTGTCTTGAGGTTTATTAATTTTATTGTTCTTGTCTCAGAGCCAGGCTTTGGTTTTTTTGTTGCTTTTTGTTGCTTTTTTTGTTGCTTTTCTGCTGTTTACTTTGACATTGACTTGTGTTCTCTATATTTCCTTCTCCTTTTGGCTTTGGGATTAATTTGTTCTTTTTCCTACTTTCTTAATTTGGAAGTTTAGATTATTGTTTCAAAAGCTTTTGTCTGTTCTGATATAATCCTTTACTGCTATAAATTGCCCTCTAAGGGGAAGAGATATGGGGATATATGTATATGTATACCTGATTCACTTTGTTATAAAGCAGGAAGTAACACACCATTGTAAAGCAATTATACTCCAATAAAGATGTTAAAAAAATAAAAATAAAATTCCCTCTAAGCATGTTTTATTTCTGTCTCACATATTTTGATATGCTGTATTTTCATTTTCATTAAATTCAAAATATTTCATGATTTCCTTTGGACTTCTTCTTTGACCTATGGAGTTCTTAGTGTGGTGTTGTTCAATTTCAAAATAATTCGATATTTTCCAGAATATTGATTTCTAGTTTAAGTATGTTGGTCAGAAAATACTTTATATAACCAATTATTTTAATTATTGTGTTTCTTTTATGCACCAGAAAATAAAGCATTTTTGTGAATGCATCATGTGCACCTGAAACCAGTGCATATTCTTCTGTTGTTGAGTGGAGTGCTCTATAACAGTCAGGTCAAGTTTGTTGATATTATTATAAAGACCTTCTATATCCTTATTTACTTACTGCCTACTTGTTCTATTGTTAAATGAGAGAGAAGTGTTGAAGTATCCAACCGTAATAGTGTATTTATCTTCTTCTCCTTTTAGTTCTGACAATTTTTGCTTCATGTATTTTGAAATTCCGTTGATAAGTATGCACACATTTAGGGTTATGTTGTTGTCTTGATGAACTGAATTCCTTATCATTATGTAATGTCCCCCTTTATCTTTGGTAGAAATATTACTTGTTCTGAAGAATTCTTGGTCTGATATTCATTTATATAGCCATTCCAGCTTTCTTTTGGTTAAGGCTTTCATGGTATATCTTATTTTCCTTTTCATCTACAAATTATTTTATAATTCTAGTGAGCTTCTTGTAAGAAGCATATAATTGGGTCTTGCTTTTGTAGCCAATATGATAATGTCTGCCTTTTCTGTGGGTGTTCAGACCATTTACATTTAATAGAATTGTTGATATGGTTACATTTACATCTGTATCTTGCTAGTTGTTTTTTGTTCGTCTCATCTCTTTTTTATGAATTTTTCCTCTTGTTTTAATAGGTTGAATAATAGTTGTGATGCCATTTTGTTTCCTCTCTTGACTTATTTACAATCTTTTCAAAATTTTATTATTGGTTTCACTATGATTTATAATATATATCTTTAATTAGAGTCCAACTTCAAGTAATATAATACAACTCACATGTAGTATAAGAACCTTATACCGAATGTTACCCATTACTCCGTCATATCTATTGTGCTACTGTTGCCGTGCATTTTACTTATACATATGTTATAAACTCAAAAATATGTTACTATTTTTTTCTTGAAATTGCCTATTTAATTTTAAAGAGACTAAAATACTCACAGAATGCCTTTTATATTTGCTTTTATTTTTATCATTCCTGTCACTCTTCATTTCTTTCTATAGATCCAAGTTTCCATCTGGTGTCTTATTCTTTCTGCCTAAATAATTTCCCTTAACATTTCCTGTAGCACATGTTTATTAGAAGTAAATTCTCTCATCATTTGTTTGTCCGAGAAAGTCTTTATTTTCTCTTCATTATTGAAAAATATTTTCAATAAGTATAGACTTCTAGTTTGACATATATTTCTGTCAATACTTTAAATATGTCACCCAATTATCTTCTGGCTTGCATAGTTTCTTATGAAAAGTCTACCATGATTTTATTTGCTCCTCTGAATATACTACATCTTTTTACCATCAGTATTTTTGTTTTGTAATTGTTTTAAGAAGTTTGACTGTAATCTATATTGAAGTGTATACTTATATTTCTCCACATCTGAGTTTCTTGGATATGTGGTTTATAGTCTTTCATTATTTTTGGAAAATTCCCAGTCATTATGTTTTCAAATGATTCTTCTCTACCATTTTTTTTCTGCCTTGTTTTCTGAAATTCACTTTACTTGTATGTTAGTCAATTACATGTTGACCCACAACTTTTTTTTTCTTAAAAAGATTTTTTTGATGTGGATCACTTTTAAAGTGTTCATCGAACTTGCCACAATATTGCTTCTGTTTTATGTTTTGGCTTTTTGGCTGTGAGGCATGTGGGATCTCAGCTCCCCAACCAGGGATCGAACCCACACCCCATGCATTGGAAGGCAAAGTCTCAACCACTGGACCGCCAGGAAAGTCCCATTTTTTTTTCACTTTTTTCTCTCTTTGCCTTATAGTTTGGATAACTTATGCTGACCTATCCTCAAGTTCACTAATCTTTTCTTTGGCTGTATTCAACTGTTAATGAGCCCATCAAAGTCATTCTTCAGCTGTGTAAACTCATTACTGTATTATTTTGTTACTGTGTTTTTAAAAACAATTTATAGTATTTCCATTTTATTCATTCATATAGTTTCCATTACAGTGCCAAAATTCCCCATCTGTTCATACATATACATCCATCTTTTTTACTAGGTCATTTGTCATATTAATTATAGTTATTTTAAAGTCTCTTTCTAATCATTCCAATAGCTGCAACATCTCTGAATCAGGTTTAGTTTGTTACTTAATTTCTTGAAAACAGATTATTTTTTCTTGCTTTTGCATTTCTCTCAATTTTCCCCCCTATATTATAGCTTAATTTTTAAATGTTTATTGGAGTATAGTTGATTTACAATGTTGTATTATTTCAGGTGTACAGCAAAGTGAATCAGTTATACATATATATGTATCCACTTTATTTAATGCCAGACATTGTGTTTAGAAAAATAGTAAGAACTATGGTAAATAGTTATTCCTGGATATGACCCTGCCTCTTCTTGCATAAGGCCATTTAATAGTGAAACTGAGTCAATTCACTCTGTAATTGAGCAGGCTTTGTGACTTGTGCTATCATTATCATCAGTGCACTACTGGCTTTAAATTCCTGTAGTGGTAAACTGCTAATATCACATCCTTAGAGTGTGAATTTTGTTGCCAGAGGGTTTTTCTCAGTTTTTCTTCCCCCTCAGCTTTCAGTTGCCCTTGCATGCCTGGGCCACAGAGGGGAGTTCTGTCTATGTTCCTGCCCCTCCTTCAGTAGAAAAATGCTGTTACTTGTTACTTTGCTCTGGGATCCTCATGGGGGCATAGCATGTTCTCTGTTGACTTGGTCCAGTATCAGTCTCAGGCAGGCCCTGTACACGTGGGCTTTAGGAATGAAGGTTCCTAGTATTCTTGGCCATCCTTACAGTGGCAGTGAAACTCTGCTTTGTATTTGTCTTTGGTCTTGGGCAAGAGTTTCCTGTCCCTCTCCCAGTAGTAGCAGCTCCATGCTTGGTATGTTTTCAAGAGCCTAGGCCCAAGAAAATTTCCTTCCCCTGTTCCAGAGGTAGATGGATTTGCTTATATTCTTCCCCAAGGGGCAAAGTATTTTTCCTGAGTTCTGGGTAAAAGATTCTTTATCATTTCCTCAGCAACAGACAGGTTTGCTTCGATTCCCCTGCTTCACTCAAAGCAATAGATCTTTGCCTGTGCCATGGAAGTGAGAGAATTTTCTGCCCCACCCTTAGCATCTTAAGGCTTTTGCTTCATAGGAGAGAAGAGTCTGAGGAAGCTTGCAAGGAAGTCTTTCTCCCATCTTTTTCATGAATACCCAATGTAAGAGTATGAAAAATAGCATGTGTGTGAATGCAAATTTCTCTCGTGTTGGGAACAACCAGCTATTCCACACAAGACATTATTTTTTTATTGTCTTTAATGGAGTATAATTGCTTTACACTGGTGTGTTACTTTCTGCTTTATAACAAAGTGAATCAGCTATACGTATACATATATCCCCATATCTCCTCCCTCTTGCGTCTCCCTCCCACCCTCCCTATCCCAACCTCTAGATGGTCAGAAAGCACCAAGCTGATCTCCCAGTGCTATGTGGCTGCTTCCCACTAGCTAGCTATTTTACATTTGGTAGTGTATATATGTCCATGACACTCTCTCACTTTGTCCCAGCTTACCCTTCCCCCTCCCCGTATCCTCAAGTCCATTCTCTAGTAGGTCTGCATCTTTATTCCTGTCTTGCCCATAGGTTCTTCCTGACCTTTTTTTTTTTTTTAGATTCCATATATATGTGTTAGCATACGGTATTTGTTTTTCTCTTTCTGACTTACTTCACTCTGCATGACAGACTCTAGGTACATCCACCTCACTACAAATAACTCAGTTTCATTTCTTTTTATGGCTGAGTAATATTCCATTGTGCCACATCTTCTTTATCCATTCATCTGTTGATGGACACTTAGGTTGCTTCCATGTCCTGGCTATTGTAAATAGAGCTGCAATGAACCTTGTGGTACATGACTCTTTTTGAATTATGATTTTTTCAGGGTATATGCCCAGTAGTGGGATTGCTGGGTCTTATGGTAGTTCTATTTTTAGTTTTTTAAGGAACCTCCATACTGTTCTCCATAGTGGCTGTATCAATTTACATTCCCACCAACAGTGCAAGAGGGTTCCCTCTTCTCCACACCCTTTCCAGCATTTACTGTTTGTAGATTTTTTGATGATGGCCATTCTGACTGGTGATGACCGGTGTGAGGTGATACCTCATTGTAGTTTTGATTTGCATTTCTCTAATGATTAGTGATGTTGAGCATCCTTTCATATGTTTGTCGGCCATCTGTATATCCTCTTTGGAGAAATGTCTATTTAGGTCTTCTGCCCATTTTTGGATTGGGTTGTTTGTTTTTTTCTTATTGAGCTGCATGAGCTGCTTGTAAATTTTGGAGATTAATCCTTTGTCAGTTGCTTCGTTTGCAAATATTTTCTCCCATTCTGAGGGTTGTCTTTTCACCTTGTTTATGGTATTCTTTGGTGTGCAAAAGCTTTGAAGTGTTATTAGGTCCCATTTGTTTATTTTTGTTTTTATTTCCATTTCTCTAGGAGATGGGTCAAAAAGGATCTTGCTGTGATTTATGTCATAGAGTGTTCTGCTGATGTTTTCCTCTAAGAGTTTGATAGTGTCTAGCCTTACATTTAGGTCTTTAATCCATTTTGAGTCTGTTTTTGCATAACACACTATTTTGAACTCCTCCCCAAACTGTATCTTATATGGAAATGAAGCCAGTCTATTCATTGTTCATGTACATGGTATATTCAAACTTGCCTTTATGTGTTTGCTTATGCTGTTTCTCTTGTATGGAAAGCTGTCTTTTCTACAATTTCTCAAATCTTTCCTAGCCAAGCAAAACTTTTATTTCCTTCTTGATAATTCCAGCCACCTTTAATTGATTCTTTGTTGATCACCCTTATAACTTATTTTAATTTATTATTGCTTCCAATTTACAAGTGGACATTTAAACGTGTACCATTCAGTGCTTTAGTACACTGTTTTGTATTTTTCCCTAACTGTGTCACAGGGTCTAGCCAGGCATACAGTGGGTGTTCAATGTCCTGACGATAGAATTTAGTTAGGAAAAATGTATTAAACTGCTCTTGTGTCACATTGACTGCAATAACAAAAGAAATACAATTGTTCCAATTTCCTTTTGATTGGTGTTTGTACAGTATTAGCCCATTATCAGATTATTTTAACACATTAGCTCTTAAAGTCAGTGTAATGTTATAGAAAAAAACATAAGCGTTGAAGCCCAATGGCTCTGAATTGCAATCTTGGCTCCACAATTTATTGACTGCGTGACTTTTGGCAAGTTACTTAACCCTTCCTAAAGATTAAGTGAAATAATATTATCTACTTAGGCATAGAGAAGATGGTCCAGGGTGAAAAGATGTAAAATAGGTTGTTTGCTGGGAGCAAGAGAAGGCAAAAGATCAGGGTGTTGCTCTGAAAGTGTGAAACTAGAATAGAGCCTTACTATGTGTGTCTGTGTTGTGGCGGGGGGAGTGTCACGGGGAATGCAGTTTTTAAAGTATTGGCATCAGAGTCATAAAAATCTAGTATCAAGACGTAGGTTTGACACTACTTAGCTTTGTGAATCTTAGGCCTGTCACCACACCCTCTTGGACTTCAGTTTCTTCATCATTAAAATGGATACTGTATTTAAATGTGCTTGAATAACTTCAGAGAGGTGTCTCAAGGGCTAACAAAGGAACAATAGGAACAAAGGAATAAAAGAACAACAAAGGAACAACAGCACGTAGTAAACTGTAAAGAGCACCACAGAAAGGTGTGAGGTTTGTAATTATAGTGATCCAGAGGGTGAAGAAAACAAGTTCGCTGCCTTCCTACTCTTGGCAAAATCATAATTAGTCAAGTTGCTACCAACTCAATTCATGCCCAAAAAGGGACTTGGGACAGTGATCACAGACATATGATTTAGGATCTCAGTTTTCTGTTCTTTCCTTAATATCTGTCTCAAACATAGTGCTGCTTAAGAGAACCTGTGTGTGAAGTTGCCTCAGTAGGAGCAGGACTGGGACAAGAATCTGGAAAATGTCTATTCAAAAGTGAAATATGGTTCAGAAAAATTTGAATTGGCCAAGATATCATGTGGACAGGGAGATATGGTTTAGGGAGGAAGATTTGCCATTTAATAATATAATGGAGGAGAAAAATCTGGTTTGTGGAAGTATTTTCCTATTTCCACCTCTGAGTTTTACTTTATTCAAGATAAAACTGTCTTTCGAGTAAACACTCTAGAAGTCCTCAAATACCAGCTGCCAAGGATACGTGATAAACTGTGTTGGGAGTTACTACAACTTTTAAAAAATCGAACAAGTTAGGAAAAACTTTAAAAGCTGGAGCAGGTAAAGGAAGAGTTTCGAGTAGTAGCAAGCTACCATTTGGGGAGCATTCAGTTTGTCCAGTTAGCCCAGAAGATGTTACTAGTCTGTCTGAAAGTGTGTGTATGTGTGTGTGCACACGCGCGCGTGTGTGTGGTGTCATTTGTATGTGTGCATATTTAAGTATTTGTATCTGTGTGATATTATGTGTTGGCTTGGTTTTTTTGTTACCTTTTGCATGTGCTTGAATCTGCTTGTGTATCCTGTGATCATTTGAGTTTACGTATGTGTATATGTACACATCCAGGGTTCTAGGATTCTTTTCATGCTTTGTTAATCTATGGACTCTTTAGTTTAAGCTTGTGAGCAGAAAGGACTAGTTGTTCATTCTGAGAATGTTATAGACTAGACTGAAATTTTCTCTAAACTTCAAGACCGTTCCCTTGATCAATGCCTCTTCTCCATTCCCACACACACAACCCATGTAGCCCTCCGATTGCTCCCATTCCTACTCGCACTCAGGCCATTTCTCTACAAGGGGTAGATGAAGAATGACTGATGAATAATAGTTGGAATTATTTCACGCCTTTCCTTTAAGTGAGTGGCAAGTAAGGTGTCACCAGAGAATGGGGCTTTGTTTTCCACATCTACTCCCCTTAGATCATTGAGGAATTGTAGTTCTGGCCTCAGTTCTTTTATGTTTGCCTGCCTGGAGGTCTGCTTACCATTCTTTCTGGAAAATTTCAGGCGGAGGCACAGGGACTGGACTTTTTTGCCTTTGGAGAATGGCTTTTCCTCCTCCAGAGAAGGCCAATTCTCCAGCTCTAGGTCAGGAGGTGAGAAACTAAACTAACCAAAAATGCCTATGGGCTGCTTTCGAAACTCAGCCCTGCTCCCGTGTTCCAGTGAGACGGCAGAAGGATCTCTCTAAACAGGCCTTGGTTCATTGATTGATTCATTCAGTAGATATTTCTGGAGTACTTTCTATGCATAGCTCCAGCTTTAGGAACAGAATTCTTGCCAGCATATTCCTTTTGACAAAGGTCTTTGGGAGGCAATAGCTGAGAGTGACTCATGGTGGGAATTGCAAACTAGTTCATGAGAGAGGGCAGTGGACTTCAAGATGCCACAGGGAAAATGGAACCCTGTGCAGTTCCCTAATCTCCAAATATGGGGCTATCAAGAGATCAAGATTCTGCTTTTGTTTCTGCCTTTGTTTCTAAATTAGCTGCCACAAGATGGTAAATCCTGTGGATTCTAGCTTCTCTCCCCTCCCTCCCTTGTCCCAAAGCCATTTCCTGAAAGTCTTATGGAGCAGCAGCTCTTGAACCCCAAGCAGCTTCTATGTCCTGCAGCCAACCCGAGTCTGAATGACTTTTGCTAATGTAAGGTTAGGAGTGGCTTTTTCTGAGCCAGCCCTTAAGAGTCATAGGATCACACACACTTGGGAGGGAGGGCACCTTGGTTCTGGTGTAGTCCTTGCTGCAGAACCAGTAACAAGTAAATATCTCCCTGTTCTATTTTTTGAGGAGTCAGACATCAACAATCTCTAAAGTCTCTTCCAGTCTGACATTTTATGATTACTTCTAAAAACGATTTCTTCAAAGCCTTTTCAAACTGCAAACTGCAGACTTCAAAAGCACTAGGGAGAACACTGAATAGATGTATTTTCTGAGAACTGGAATTCTTGTCATTTCCCTATAGATTTGAAAAGGAAGGGATTTGACATTTATTAAGTGTACTATGAGCCAGGCACTCTCTCATATGGTACATTACTATTTCAATAATAATTCATAACTTGAAGAAATTTGGGGCCTATGAAGTGAGTGTATCCGTGAAATACTGAGTACAATGCCTGGATAAAGTATGCACTCAATAAATGTGATGCCATGCCTCATACTTCAGCCCCTCTCTACCGAGCTCATGACCTTTTAAAAGGAAGAAACAGAAACACAGAGAGATTAAGTAACTGCCCCAAGTCACCCAGATTTCTAGGTCCAAAGGCCTTGTGTATCCTTTTACATTACACTGCCTCTGGAGTGTGAAGTCTGCAGTTATTTCCCCTGTGGAAATGCTCCATTAGCATGTGAAGTTTGAAGAGTTTGCTTGGAGGCCTCCTACTCTCTGGTCCCATTCCTCATTGTGATCCAGGGCCTGAATTTGGGAGGTGGCAGTACAGAGGTTGCAGGTGCAGCACAGATTTCCCTGTGTAGGATTTTAACTGGTTCCACAGAGCTTGAACCCTCCATCTAGGCCTCATTAACACCAGAATCTCATTCTGGGCCAACCATACCCTAGGGCAGTCCTTGGGTCACCTGGCAAGGATTTCCTGGAGCCTCTGAATTCCAGTTCTGTTCCCCTGATGCAGGTATGGGAAGGTAGCCTCGTGGGGAATAGCCAAGGGAGCCATCTTTAAATAATTGGAAAGATAAGTTCGTTTGCTAAAGATTTATTTCAGAAAATCGTATCCTTGCTGGCAGAATATTGAGAACTGTTGCAAGAGTGGAGGTTATGGGAGTAGCTATAACCAGAGATGAGAATGACCACTGACCTTAGGGGAAGAAGGAGGTAGGCTGAGGCTTGCCTACCCAGAAGTATGGTCATCGGCCCATATATTAGTAGGGTTAAAAGGGATGTTGCTGAGGTGAATGACAGAAGACTGGTTTTGGAGGCAACTTTATGACTTAAAAACAGTCTTCTTCGTAGAGAATGGACTTGAGGACATGGTGAGGGGGAAGGATAAGCTGGGACGAAGTGAGAGAGTGGCATGGACATATATACACTACCAAATGTAAAATAGATAGCTAGTGGGAAGCAGCCGCACAGCACGGGGAGATCAGCTCAGTGCTTTGTGACCACCTAGAGGGGTGGGATAGAGAGGGTGGGAGGGAGACGCAAGAGGGAAGAGATACGGGGATATATGTATATGTATAACTGATTCACTTTGTTATAAAGCAGAAACTAATGCACCATTGTAAAGCAATTGTACTCCAATAAAGATGTTAAAAAAAAAAAACAAAAAAATGAAACAAAACAACCCCAGTCTTCTTATGAGATCCATCAAGTCCATTCCTTCTGTAGCAGCCTTTCCTGTGTTGCTCTTTATTTAGTAGAAAGGGCCATGACATTCTATGTCTGGTGGTGGAGATGGGTTTGCATGGTGCATGTCACACTCTGGTCTAGTACCCACTGTGTACACAGAAAAATCCTGGGTTTTGGATGGCATCAATACATCTTTAGTATGAGAATAAGCAGGTAGTTCAGAATGCTGTTTTACAAAGCAGATGGCTAGACCTGATGGTTTCTTGTGGTCCTTTCCATCTCCAGGGTGACCAGCATGGTTGAGTATTTCTCTCTCTCTCTCTGTTTCTCTCTTTCTGTGTCTTTTTTTCTGCCTCTGTGTCTCTCCCTCCTAGGCTACAGAGGTCAGGTCATGTAATAGAGCCCTAGGACTGGGGACCAGCAATCTGAGCTTCCTAATCGTATCTGAGATAATTTAAAATACCTTGCATACGGGGGGGGGGCACATAATTTGCCTTCTAAAAGTAGCACAATATTCTGGAAAGAGTAAAGGCTTTGAAGACAAACTAATTTTGGATCCAGATTCTCCCATGTCCTAGCTCTATGATGCTGAGAAAGTCAACTTAACTTCCTTGAGCCCCATTTTCCTGAAATTAGGGTAATCCTGGTACCTGTCTCCTAGGTGTGTTGTGAAGATTTACTGGGATAATTTAGCTCAGTGCCTGGTTCAGAGTATATGCTGAAAGCATATTTGTTGAATGAATGAATGAATGAATGGATATTGATACCTTTCTTTCCTCCCTCCCTATGACAAAGTGCTGTTAAACAGGCTTTTGCTATAGTCTGGTATAGTGGCAAGATCGTGGATGTATAAGTCAGTCAATTCAGGGTCTGCACTCTTAACTCAACCATCTACTATCTGTGTGACTTTAGTAGTTAAAAATTTGTCTGAGACTTAGTATCCCTATGCATAAAATCTGGGTAGCAAGGCCAAGTATGCAGGGCTGTTGAGAAGATTAAAGGAAATAATGTATGTGATAGCACACATCACAGGACTGGAACATGGGATGTGATCTATATTGTCAGGTCCCTTTCTCTGCCTCTCCTGGGCACTTTCATGTACGTGGGCTCATTTAATCTTCAGAACAACCATGTGAGATATGTATTATCATCATAACAAGATAATGTATGTGGAGGCACCTAGTACAATATGATGCAGGTGGTCAATAAATGCTTGTTTCCTTCCCCTCCTTTTCCCTAATTAAGCCAATTATTATCCTGCTAACAATCATGCTTTTGCATAAACTATGTGAATATTTTAAAGAATGAGGTGCTAATCCTATATTGCTATCAATTTAGAAGGCAGTCTGGACACCTGGCCTATAATCAGAATTATGTTGATTTTAATAAGATGACAAAAGATCACAGAGTTGATAGATATAAAGTGCTTGCCTAATTCTTCCTTATTATAGTGAGTTATGAATAGATTAATTTTATATTTCTAAATGTAACAACCATTAGAAAACCATTTTCATATAAATTACAGTTTTACATGTTAATGCCATATTTTCCTTAGCATCTGAAAATGCTGGTCTTTACTCAACATGAGGAGAAAGTTTTTATCTATGTATACAGAAATGGGGATTGGTTGGGGTTGAGTTCCTCTGACTTTAACCTGGTTTCTTACCTGGTTTTAAACCTACCATCTAATCTCTACTAATTTGTATATTAGAGTATGACTTGAAGAGGGCCAAAGAGTGGGGTATATTTGTGGTTGGGACAGAGAGCCTTATGCCAAAATAAAATCTGAATTGCCCTGTTAGTAACCATGGACGAGTTGCTTAACATCTTTTTTCCTTTGCTTCATCATCTGCAACGTAAAGATAATATTAGTATTTACCTGATATGTTTCTTTTGGGGATTAAGAAAGATAATTTATGAATAAATAAGTTAATCCACCTGAAAGCTTTAGCCTAGAGTTCACCATGTAGTGAAGGGTCAATAAATGTTAACAGCTGCCACTGCGATGACCACTGTCACCACCACTTCTACCAGTACAACGATGATATGACAAAACCATTGCAGAATGGTTAAAGAATTGGGTGTTCTGTCCATAAACTATTCTAGATCTCTGAAGAGTCATGTCATACTTTTCTTAGCATCTAAAGAACTTTCTTAATTTCAAACCCCATTTTTGAAATCTTTCCAAGGTGCTGTGTCCACATTGCTTGAATTACTATGAAATATCTGAGATGATCAGTGAATCCTGATACACTGAAACTCTTTCAGGGCCATAGGAGGATCATTCATACCCTTTGTTACCATTGTCCAAAGCCTCAGCTATAGAACGTATAGGAAACTGGACTGAATGTGATTTGAATGCAGGAGAGCCCTTGAAAATTGTTGTAATTTTAATTGTGATGGTTTCTATTTTAATTTTTCTTTCTCCCCTAAAAGCAAAGTATATTAAACTTTCTTAGTTTTGTTGAGTCTCAACTAATTATAATTTTACAAGAACCTTTTCCCTGTCTCTAAATAAACCAGAGTGCCTATTATGTAGAGAGACTTATCTAGGTGCCATGCATATTCAAGGAAGTAGGGAAAAGGGGATACAGCTAGGTTGACTGAATTCTTTTTCTTTTGAAAATTGGCCAGTTGTTTGGCTGCTCTGGAAACTAAATTAATACAGGTAAATTTCCTAAGTGGCACATTGATAGCTCAAGTGGGAATAGTGAACCTGGATGTGTAGCCTGGAAACTTTCATTAAGTTACAGACCAGAGTGTGAGCATGACTTTACTGGCAATAAAAATGGGAGGCAAAGAGAGCCATGGAGATTTTGTCCTATGAATTCTTCAAATAGAATGATAAATAATTCAGATAGCCTCCTGTGTGAGTGTGAAAGGCTGGATACCAGTGGTCCCTCATGGTCCCTTCTACCTCCAGGGCCTTAGAGTTATAGAATGCCTTATTCCAGAACCATTTCTTCTTTAGATATTTGCTTAGAAACTTCCTTCTGTCCTTCTTTTCCTTACATTCCTTATATTCTGCCTTCCTTAAATATTTACTGAGTGCATTTTAAAAGTCTAGGCACAATGCTAGAGATTGGAGTACAGCATGAGCAAGACAGACTCTGCTCCTACTCACGGAATTGACAATTTATCATGTTCTGGGATGTACTCGACCTGATGATTGGAGAAAAATAGCTCCTCAGTCGTGTTTGGGCCTTGTGTTATATAAAATTCCTAATATGTGGTTTTTCTCTCTTTTCTTTAACTTGTACTACTTAAGATCTTGAACAAAAAGATGATTTTTATTTTTTATGCTTTTTATTGAAATATAGTAGATGAACAATATTATGTTAGTTACAGATGTACTACATAATGATTTGACTTTTGTATACATTAAAAAATGATCATGAGGGTAAGTCTAGTAATCTTCTGTCCAACTTATTTATTACATTACTGAAGGTTTGTACCTCTTAATCCCCTTCACCTATGGAGCTGAACAGGTTGAGGTGGCAGAGAACTAGGACTAGGGTGGGACGGGAGGTGCTGACTTTTTACCTCTGATGTAGCCTCATAACTTAGCTCAGGAAATCTAGAGAGGGGGTGAAGTGTGCATAATTTAAAAAATAAGCAAGCAAATACCAAACCAAACAAAACAAACAAAAACCATAAAGAAAATAAATAAACATACAAAACTCTTCTTTCCAGTTGGTCCCATGGAAGTTTTCTTTCTTTGGCTGTGAAGGGCTCAGTCTATTTTTTTTAAGTCATCTGATCTGAAGTTGAGGCTGCATCATTAATACCTAATAAGCAAATAATATAGTACACCCACTTGCTTTATCTATAAGAGAACTTAGGACCAGGCTGCTGGGTCCCCATCTCCCCCTTACAAAACAAAAAATAGTTTATCTTGGCATCAGTTACTGACACCAGCATCAGATGGCCTCAGGGTGCCATCAGCCTTCCAAAAGTTTGTGAAATACCCTCTTGGAAGAATAGAGGGGCAAAGCCAGGTGTTCTGTGAATGTGGGCTGGAATCAAGGCTCAGGATCCTGGGGTTCATCATGCTGGGCTGTGCAGCAGGACTTGGGAGCTCCAGGCCATCCTGCTTAGGAAAAATAAAATCGACAACAGATTTTCATCCACTTATTCATGAGTACATCAAAAGGGTATTAAGCGCTAACTAGTACTGGGAATAAAAGAGCAAACTGAAGCATCTTCTTTCACTTTTCCAGACTCAAAAAACATCATTTCCATGTGTTAACAACCTCCAAAGGGGACAGTAGCCATCAGTCAAGTAAACAGTAATGTTGAGAACAGAAGTGTGAGTACACTGATATTGTACTTTTTCTTTTCTTTAAAATCTTCTCAATCGATTAGTTTTCTTTTAGCCCAGAGCAAAGAAAATCTAGGTGTGGGAGTAGAATGGGACCACAATATCTCTCTTCAGTTATCTGAAGATCAAGATATAGATCAAAATACTATCTATTATCTTAGAAAATGTTAGATCTATGTTATATAGAATCAGTGAGCAGACCAGGGATGAATTTAAAAGGATTCTGATTCTGATTTATTTCTAATAGCTAAAGCTTATCAACTGTGGAATATGTGGTCTTGGGAGCTACTAATAACAATTAATTATTATAATATTTATAATTGTTATTTTAATGTATTTTATATATAGTACTTTAAATAATCGTTAAACACAGTATGTCTCATTTACTCCTCAGCACTCATTGTGTGTTTCAATCAAGGTGTATAGCATTATCCCTGTTTTGAAGATGAAGAAACTGAGGCTTAGAGATGTTAAGAGTATCACTCAAGGTCACACAGCTAATATAGGATAAGCTGGAAATCAAATCCACACCTGTTGATTGGTCTTAAAGGAGTGTATGAGGAAGAACTTTTTTCCTTGGCTTATTTTAGAATGTAAAGAAGCTGTCTTCAGACAGGGAAGAATCAAATGGCAGCTCAGACTTCCAGGGAGGCAAGAGACATTTACCAGGCCAGAGTCCAGTAGAGAACTATGCTCTGCAAACCAATCCAGATGAAAATGAGCTATTTTGTTTATTACCATTTCTATTTTAAGGTTGTGTTCTCTGATTTCAATGTGAAAATGTAGGTCTGGGCTGTTGGATGGCAAAAAACACACCCTTTCTTGCTCACCACAGCTACAATCACACGTCCCCAGTGTGCGTAGATGTATGCTTGTGTGTGCATATGAAATTACTTTCCTGAGCCTGTGAACACACACCGGTTTCATAACTTGCCTGAAACAATAAAGGTTGCGATCCAAAAAAGAACCAGGTTTTGCCATTTCCTGCATAAAAACAAACAACTGAGTTAATTCATTTGATTGACTTGTCCATTTTCCCAGTGGTTTTGGCATGGGGAAGAAAACTTTTCTGTGAGTGCAGCCTGTATGTGTGTGTGAGTGTGTGTTTGAGGACCACCTTATACCACTGTTTAAAACTTTTCCTTTTCTTTAATATATTTTTCAAAGTTCTGTCTGATAATTGTGGATTGTATCTGGAGGCCCACTTGCTAAAAGCATGTTGAGTCATAGGCAGGTTGTAAGAGTCCAGAGACCTGCAGTGATGACTAAGAGAGTAATTATTTCATAAAAAAGGAAAAAAATAGGTGTTAGTTTGAAAGGAAGGCTGGGGGAGCATGAAGAACTCCTTGAACAGGAGAAGAAAAACACTTGGAAGCTAGCTGGCAGGGTGAGTGGGGACCGGAGAAAACTGGTCTTGTGCAGTAGGATTTGCTGCTGCATTTTAATCACATCTCTATGTGACTGTTTTTTTCCTCTTTCTGTTTTTTCATCAAGCAAGAAAGGACACAGAGGGGATTCAGCAGGAACATAGCTCTTTAAACTTTGTACTGTACTCTGGCCCCTTACACATTTTCAAATTGACATCTAGAAATTTTTCATTGTAAGTTCAAATAGATGCAAACACTGTATAATTTCTGTCACCTTGTAAATACTGGCAGTTTAAAATTAAACTCTTGCATCATTCTTTTAACTTTTTCAATGAATTCTAAATACTGTAGTATTTTGATGTCCACTATCACGCAGGAAAATATAAATGGACAAGTTCTCTAACAGTCAGACACTTAACATCATTACCTTTTCTTCTTGAACTCACACTTCCAATCACTTTCCCCACAGAATTTTATCCTAATTTCATACATCTTTTTATACTTGAAAGTCTTCTCTTGATCATCCTATTATACATTCAACAAATATATATGTACCATGAAATTTTAAACTAAAGAAAGAAACCCTGTTACCAGAAGTCTGCAAAGTGTTAAAATAAACAAGCAAATAAGTCACAGAGTTAGTGACAGAGAATTAATTAGAACCTGAGACTATGCTCTAACTAACTTCAAGATCTTATCCACTCCACTCTGCTGTACTCTCACAGAAGGAAGTGACTGCAACAATGGTAAGTTTCAAGATGCCTAATGAGTAGTCCTTTCTCTTGAAAAGTGGGAGAAGAGTAATTGTGAAAAGGGAGGTGAGAAGAGGACCGGAATGATTCTTCAACCACAGGCACATTCACAGTAGATCAGTTTTAGAGAATAGTTCATATATAAAGTAGAAATTAATTTTCTTAAAACACTCTCTGTCTGCCTACCTCTTTGGGAAGTCATTGTGCACCTCTAGGGCGGGGTTCCTCAACAGCAACATCATTAACATTTGGGGTCAGATACTTCTCTTTTGTAAAGGGCTGTCCTGTGCATTATAAGGTGATTAGGAGCATCCCTGGCCTCTATCCGCTAGATGCCCCTCTCCAGTTGTGACAACCAGAGATGTCTGAAGATATTGCCAAATACATGGGGCGGTGAATGTGTGTAAATCTCCCCCATTTGAACACCATTGATCTTGGGTTCTGCATACCCCAGTTTGAAGACTGATTATCTAGCTTGTTAGGAATATGAACCAGTCCCAAATCAGTCAAATATGTTATTTGTGGTTTGTTTAGGAAAAGGGCAAAATCTGGTTGTTTGTGTTTAAATTCCCTTCCTGAATGAGCGGGGAGTTTTTGAGCCCATGGGAGTAGGAAATTGTTAAATCCATATCAAAGGTTGTTGGGCCGGACCAGGCATTGGGTCTTGAGAGAACCAAAATTTGGTTAGGATAAGGTATTTAAAGATGCCAGAGGGCTTCCCTGGTGGCGCAGTGGTTGAGAGTCTGCCTGCCGGTGCAGGGGACACAGGTTCGAGCCCTGGTCTGGGAAGATCCCACATGCCGCGGAGCAACTGGGCCCGTGAACCACAACTGCTGAGCCTGCGCATCTGGAGCCTGTGCTCCGCAACAAGAGAGGCCGCGGCGGTGAGAGGCCCGCGCACCGCGATTAAGAGTGGCCCTCGCTCGCCACAACTAGAGAAAGCCCTCGCACAGAAATGAAGACCCAACACAGCCAATCAATCAATCAATCAATCAATAGAAATGCTGTAGAATTATTTAAAAAAAAAAGATGCCAGAGAAGGGGAAGAATGGAGATGAGGAATGAAGTCACTAACAACAGAAATCATGATAGCTGCCATTTACTATTTGCCAGCCACTGTGCTAAGTATTTTATATGGATTATCTTGTTGAATAATCACAATAACCCAGGAGATAGTTATAATCATTTGTTAGTTAGGGTACAGGTTAAGTTGTTGTAACAAAACGACTAAAACCTTCAGTGACTTAGACGAAATAGAAATGTGTTTATCTCCACAGAAGAGCCAGGTAGGCTGTTTAGTGTTATTCTAGCTGAGGGTTCAGGCTGGCACTGTGCTGTTGCTATGTTATTTTCAATATCCAACTTCTATCTCAGTCCCAGGTGGCAGCTGCTGATTTTGCTCTCAGGTCTGTATTCCAGCCAATGGGAAGAGTAAAAAGGGGAGGGTGAGGATATGTACTTTTCTTTTAAGGGCACGAACTAAAAGTTATGCACATCATTCAATTCACACCCAGTTGGCCTGACCCAACTGCAAAGAAAATGTGGATTTTAGCCAGGCAGCTATGTATCCAACACCAGGGGTCGGCACTGTAGCCTGAGGCCCAAAGACCTGGTTAAGGATGGTCTTAATATTGGGGAAACCAGGGAGAATGAATCTGAGCCATAGCTCTTGAGGAAGAGGTGGGAGTCTGAGATGAGAATACCCAATAAAAACCCCTTATTCCTTCTCAAAGGAGGCAGAACCAAGGTCAGAAGCTGGGAAGGAACTGGAGAACGGTGTGGGTGCCCATGGCTTGCATGTGGTGGGTACCTGGTGCAAAGTAGATGTGTAGGAAGAAGGCTGGCTAAAAGGTATGAGATTGTAAGTCTGCCTTTATTTCTTTTAGACAGCTTTCTGAAAACTCTTTGCTTATACACATACGTGTAGATAATAACAGGCAGTGAGTCAGTTTGTGTGGTGGAAAGATTATGAATGTTGGAGTCACACAGAACTGTGTTTGAATCTCAGCTCATGTTCATTTGATGACTTCAGGCAAATTTTTGTTAGTACTATTATTAGCCATGATTTATTGAGCAGTTTCTATGTGGCAGGCACTTTATATTCATGATCTCATCTAATCCTTATATAACTCTATAGATAGACACTAGAGTTATCTTAAATTATCTTTAAGTTAAATTAAGTGGTGAAATTAAGTGGTGATAAGTAACAGTAAAGAAGTAATGAGAGATGTACAGTTTTCCTTGTGCATTTATATCGTATCATCTTATTTAAGTATAGTGATTAATGATGTTGGTTAATGCTTCTGTGGGGCTGTTCTTACAAAAAAATTATTTTGTAAAGAAAAATCTTTAATGTTTATTTAGTGCTAACTATGTTTTAATTACTTTACATGTATTTACTCCTCAAAACAACACTGTGAGAAGCCACTATGATAATTTTTTCAGCTGAGAAAGCTGAGGCCCAGAAAGTTTAAGTAACTTACCCAAGGTCATATAGCTAGTAAATAGAGAGGCTGGGAGTTGATTCTGAGCAGTATGGCACTGGAGTTCATGTGTTTAATAATTTTACTACACTGCCTCACAAAAACTAGTAGAAAAATTAAATGAGAAAACATGCTATTTTCTCTTCCACTGCCTATGATTTATATGAAAAGCCTGGTTATTTGGGCCTTGTGATCTAATCCATGGCCACTACCTCCCTAATGTCAGTATTTCTGATTTGCAGGCAAAGTCCCATGTCACAAATATTTCACTTCTAGAAGACTATTCTGGGATAGCCAAATTAAAAACTGATGGCAGGGCTTCCCTGGTGGCGCAGTGGTTGAGAATCTGCCTGCCAATGCAGGGGACACGGGTTCGAACCCTGGTCCGGGAAGATCCCACATGCCGTGGAGCAACTGGGCCCGTGAGCCACAACTACTGAGCCTGTGCATCTGGAGCCTGTGCTCTGCAACAAGAGAGGCCGCAACAGTGAGAGGCCCGGGCACCGCGATGAAGAGTGGCCCTCGCTCGCTGCAACTAGAGAAAGCCCTCGCACAGAAACGAAGACCCAACACAGCCAAAATAAATAAATATATTTAAAGAAAACAAAAAACAAAAAAAACTGATGGCAAAGAAGATAGCACATGTGACTATCTATACCTGACTGTGTAGATCCAGATGTGTGTGTGTCTCTGTGTGTGTGTGTGTGTGTGTGTGTGTTCAGACGTGTGCACATGAGTCTAACCAGCAGTTTCAGATGTCAGCTGCTAGGCTTTGTACCCAGAAGCCTAAAATACAGCCTCTTATGGGGAAGGATTTAAAAATAAGAAATCTGTATTCATACATATTTAGTAAGTACACCTGGTTTTCCAGAATCTATCTCTCCAGCAACTACTGTTCTACTGTCTCAGAGATGTCACCAGCAAACAAGCATGGTTGGCCCAGTAACATCAGTGGAGTGATTCTCTGCTTCAGTCCTGGCATTTCACCTTCCATTTCATGCTCTGATAAAGAAGATCGTGATTATGATTTGCTATCTGGCCTGCCATTTCTTTGAATTGTCAGGATTTAGTAAGAGTTTTCCTTGGGAATTTCTTCTACCCAAAATGGCACAAAGGATGCCAAGCATGGGCTAAACATGTCTCCTTTGGATGTGAATTTGGGGGTCTTATATAGTTGTACTCTGAATTGTTTCCTTAGGGATCGGGACAGATTTTCACTGAGCCATTCCTTCCACCATTTAGTCTCCTCATCCTTATTCCACACCCTGACTAGATGACAAGTTCAGCTAATTTCCATAAAAGTTTTTCTGAGGGCAAATTTAACTGGCTAAAATGAGAGCCAGTCCCCCCAAAATGCCCTAATCAGTGCAGAGCTCCAACCACTGATTAGAATTGTACTGTGTAGGAAATCTAAGTGGTAATCTGACACAATAATATGAAGAAACTGACACATCTCCAGGAATTTCTGACTTCTGTGAGACCAGGAAATACCACTATAATGGTGACTGAGTTAATAATACTGGGGTTTGGAGACCTCGAGGAATTGGGTCCCTTGCTCTTCTTGGTGTTTGGCGCTGTCTACCTGGCCACCATTTTTGGGAATCTCCTCCTTGTGATCCTGGTGAGCACTCAGCAGGGACTCCAGACACCAATGTACTTCTTTCTGGCAAACCTCTCATATCTGGAGGTCTGTTATACATTGAATATCATGGACTTGCTGAGAGAGAACAGAGTGATCTCCATGGTAGTTTGTATTATTCAGCTCTACTTCTTTGGGGCCCTGGGTAGCACTGAATGTTATCTTCTGGCAGTGATGTCATATGACCAATGCCTGTCTGCCGGCCTTTACACTATCCAACACTAATGCATGGAGCCATATGTTTGGGGCTAGTGATTGGCTCATGGGTTAGTGGTTTCACAGTGGCAGCTGCATTCCAGGCCGCTATCCAGCTTGACCTTCTGTGGCGGCAATGAGATTGACCACTTCTTCTGTGACTTGAAGCCTCTGCAGAAGCTCTTCTGCTCAGATCCCCAGCTAGTCAACCTGGTCTGCATGAGTCTAACAGCACTGGTGTGACTCTGGCCCCCTTTGGACTAATCCTAGCCTCCTACTGGAAGATTCTTTTCACAGTCTTGCATATACCTTTCATGACTGGTAGGCAGAAGGCATTCTCCACTTGTTCCTCTCATCTAGTGGTTGTGACTTTGTTTTACGGGACCTTGGTGTTAGTCTATGCTCTGCCCTTGGCTGGCCAGGTGCCAATTCTCAACCATACCTTCTCCTTGCTCTATACTGTTGTCTCTCCCACGTGTAACTGCCTTATCTACAGCCTCAAAAACAAAGATGTCGAGGAAGCACTGAGGAAGCTGAGGGTTGTGTCTATAATGATGAGCTTCATTCAATCAACCAAAATGACGGCAGTCTGAAGGTCAAGGCACTCTCCCCATGCTCAGGGAACTCCCAGTCTGATTAGCAAAACTTAGGATAGATTATAATCTTTATAACCTGAAATATTGGTTAATCTTCAAATCATCTATTTAGCTGATTTGGGGGAAAGGTTAGTAGATTTGTCTCTGTTTCCTTGAAGTGATCTAGCTCTCCTTGAGCATATTTATACTGTGAGAGGGGAGGAGTATTTCCTAGTTGGTGGGAGGGGAACCATTCTGGGATAGACAATAAATAATGCAGCATATAATCCCTTCAAAAGCTCAATCCTGGAGGTGAGGATTGGCAGGTGTGCTTTAGTTGTGTTCGGTTTCTTCTGTGTCTGTGTGTGTGTGTGCATGTGCGTGAGTGTGTTATAAATTAGACTGGGAGATCTTGGGGTTGGAGGAGGAGCAATAACTGTGCTACCCCGATAAGAATAAGAGAGCTCCCTAAATGAAGGGACCGTATTTATTTGCTTAGCACTCAGGCAAGTGTTCTGGTAGTGAGGCTGACTGTGTTAAATGACTAATAATATTGCACCTGCACTTGGCCTAGGACTAAGAAAGATAAAAGTGGAATCTAATAAAATATACAGAAGCTCACTAGAAGACTAGTCTTGGAGATATGTGCATTAAGCACTTACAGCAATTTGTTAGACATGTAGATTGCCTCAAGGCACTCTTTTCTGAGTTGAATTTTCTCTAGCATTCATAGCTCCTCACTGTGTTTTCATTTCTTTCTTTATGCTCCCCTCCCAGATCCTCCTTCTGCTATGTACCTGAGTTAGCCTTGATGGCCTCACTTGTGCTTTTGTTTTATTTTTGTATCTGCTACCAGCTATCTAACATTATCAACGGATATATTCAAGCTACATTTCAAGAGAGAAGGGAAGCAAAAAGACTCTGCTAAGGGAGACAATCAAAAATATGCATTGAAACTAATATTATCCAGGCATCGTGCTAGGTACTAGGAATAGAATAGTGAACAATGTAGATACAGCATCTGACCTCAAAGATATTACAGTCTGGTGGCCTTGGTATTCAAATTGCTCAGATTATATATTTTTACACTGTTTGTAGACTATGTAGTTCTTGAAAGCACTGTCTATAAAGAGAACCTCTGCACATAAAATCCCAATATTGTTATTTACCTTAATTTTAAGAATAATTTTACAATTAATATGAAACAACATAATGTAAAAGACCTAACAAAGCTTTTAGTAGAACATATGAACAAACACAAAAGCTCAGAATGTCCCTTGCTTAGCTAAATACACCCCCTTTTTTCCTTTAAGACCCAACTCAAGTACTATGTTCTCTCAGAATTCTCCCTGCTGTCTTCCTCATGTAATTTATTCCCCTCAGAAGTACTCTATTCCCCTTTATTTGACAAGTAAGCATGCACTGCTCTTCACATTTTGTGTGCATGCCCTATCTTTCCAGTGAGATTGTAAACCCTCCCAGGACAGAGATAGAAAGTCATTTCTAGCTGTACCCCCAAGTACCCAGCATAGTACACTTCACACAGTCAACATTTGATACTTGTCTTCACATGATCAAATCCAAGCTCCTCAGCGTGGGATTCAAAGTCTTCCATGACCCTACTCCTGCTTCCTTTCGCAACCTCATCTCCCACCAAGCTCCATCTCACAATTTACCATATCATACATGTGCATCCTTACTCATGTCCTTTGCCTGAAAATTCCTGCCTATATTTGTTTTTCACATGGTTAATGCCCCATCATATTTTAACACTTGGATTCATCATCATCTTTACCAGGAAATCTTACCTGATTGTTTTCTCCCATCCAACACATTGAGTAAAGTGATACTCTCCTGTATCTCTATGGGATTCATTGTGGACCTAGGTTTGAGCAGTAATCACATTATCTGGTGTTTTACCACTGAATTTTTAGTGCTTGGCATAGGAGATAGTCAGTGACTACTTGTTGAGTGAATAGCTGAATGGTTATATGTCTTCCTCCCTTACTACATTACTATTATTTCCTTGACTTCAAGTACTACCTATATACTGATGATCCTCCATAATTTAATACTGTGATAAATGTTATAAAGGAAAAGCACAGGCTGCTAGGATGGCATATAACAAGGGTACTGTGGTGCTCCAAGGACAATAGTGCTTCAAGGACAAAGGACAATCGTGCCTGAAAAAGTTTCAGCGATACACACCCTATCAGACTCTTGTTGTCCTCCCCGCCATGTTGCGATGGTTACGAAATTCCTGAGCCCACCTGGGCGTTGGGACATGTTTCTCTCTTGTCCCAAATAAGGAAAGGCATCTGCTCTGTCCCACTCCCACCCCACAGAAGGATGTTATATGTGCTTCGACCAATCAGAAAACCATTCTTTTGTTCGCTGGCTATAAAAACTGACTAATAGCATATGTTCGGGGTCCGCTCTCTCAGACTACTAGGAAGTCAGCCCGCTGTTCTGGCAGTGACCATTCCATTTAATAAATTCCATCTTCTTTACATTCTGCCTTGTGTCTGGAAATTCTTTTCCAACCCACTTTCAGACCACAACAGGTACATAATTTGGATTGGGTTGGAAATATCAGAGAAGACTTCTCTGATAAGGTAGGGCAGGATTTCAACAGAGGGACTAGATAACAGCAGGGTCCTGCAGTATTAAAGACCTTAGAATGTTTGGGGAACAGAGAAAGTGCTAATGTGGTTACAATGTAGTGATCAAAGGGGAGAACATCACAGAAGGGTCTAGAAAAGTAGGCAGAAACCAGATAATACCATGCCTCACTGCATTTCGCTGTGAGATTAGAACTCTTTGAATGATTTTTAGTAGAGTGACAGGATCCATTTTATGTTTTAAGATCATCTGGCTGCTATGTGGAAAATGACTTTTAATGGGACTGGAGAGCTAACAGACATTAGGAAACCAATTAGTACACTGTTACATTGTTACCAGTGAGAGACAATGGTGGTAAGGGCTGGAAGAGTAGTGGCAGAGATGGGGAGAAATGAATTGAACTCAATATAGTCAGAGGTAGGAATTATAGAGTTTGGTAATGGGTTATAGAGGGAGGAATCAAAAATAACTTTTAGGTTACTGGTTTTGAATTGAATATGTGCTTGTGCCACTAGCTGAGATGAAAGAACCCTGGAATAGGACAAGGTTTGGGGGAGAAGAGAAATGATGAGATTAATCTTGTATAAGAGTATACTGATATAGCAGTGGATGTTAAGTTGGTAGTTAAATATACTGGTTTGGAACTCCGAAGAGATATCTGGGCTAGAAATAAGAATTTAGAAGCCATCAGCATGTAGATGGCATTTAAAATCATGGAAATGGGGGAAATCATGTAGAGAAACAGTTTAGAGAGAGAAGAGGAAAGAGCCCAGAATGGGGCCCTGTGAATTCCATCATTTAGAGGTCACACAGAGGAAGAATAAGGATGAGGAAGGGATAGAGAGGGAGCAGGAAAACCATAAGTGTGTAGGCTCATTCAGGTAGAGAGAAGAGAGTGTTTTAAGGAAGAAAGCCTGGTAAACTATACTGAAGGCTGCTGAGAGGAGGTGTAATATGAGGACAGAGAAGAGTCCATTGTATCTGATAACATGGAGGACATTGATGACCTCACTAAAAGAACTTTTGGTAGAGTGATGAGTGCAGAAGTCATACTGGAGTGAGAGAAAGAAATAAATAAAAGGTGACGGAAAGAAGACACCATGTGTAGATAATGCTTTGGAGAAACCTGGTTCTGAAAGGAAATTGATTTGATGAGAGCTGGAACAAGGACCTTAAAGGAAGATGTTTGTTTTTACAATGTGAAGTAATAGAAAATATTTTAATACTACTAGGAAGAAGAATTTATTAGAAAGGGAGAAGTTGAAGATGCAGGAGACCAGAGGGATATAGTATTTTATGGTCCCTGAAAAGGCTGGAAGGTCCAAGGTCCAGTGCATATGTGAAGGGATTGGCCTCTGATCAAAGGAGTGACACTTATACTGTGACAAATATGTACTGAATACTTACTATGTGCTTGGTTTTGTTTTAAGTATTGAAATACTAGGGTTACAACAATGAATAAAGCATGCTCCCTGCTCTCATGCAGCTCACAGTTTGGTGAGAGACAAGTAAGTAAACAGAAAATTATAATTGGGTTGATTAATGCTATGATAAGTGTAGGGTCTTATGTCAGTGCTGGGGAGGGAGAGTCATTGTTATGGGTTAAATTTTGTCCCCCAAAGAAAGATATGTTGGAATCCTAATGCCCAGTATCTCAGAATGTGACCTTATTTGGAGATAGGGTCTTTACAGAGGTAATCAAGTTAAAATGAGGTCGTTCAGGTGGGCCCTAATTCAATATGACTGGTGGTCTTATAAAAAGGGGAAAGTTAGACAGAAAGACACACACACAGGGAGAACACCACATGAAGACGAAGGCAGAGATGGGAATGATATGTCCATAAGCCGAGAAGCACCAAAGATTGCCAGCAAACAACCAGAAGCTAGGAGAGAGACATGGGACAGATTCTTCCTCACTGCCCTCAGAAGGAATCAATGCTGCCTTGATCTTGAATTTCTGGCTTCCAGAACTGTGAGAAAAAATTTCTGTTGTTTAGTACACTCAATTTATGGTACTTTGTTATGGCATCCCTAGCAAACTAATACAGGCACCCAAACCATTCTGAGGCAGGAGGTTGGCTAGGTTAAGGGAAGACTTCCCAGCGGAGGTGTTATCTGAGTTGAATCAAATAAGTAGATTGCGTGGGTGGGGCCTGGGGAAGCCATTCCATGTAAAGTGATCATCATCTGCAATGGTTTGGAAGTGAAAGAGAGTGTGCATGTCCAAACTACTGCAAGAAATCCAACGTGACTGGATCTAGAGTGTGTGGGCAATGGTGGTGACAACTGAGAACTGAGAAGCTAGAGCCAATTCATGAAGGGCCTTCTATTCCAAGCCAAGGAATTTGGACTTTATCCTAAAGTCAAAATGTGGCCTTTAAATGTTCATTCCCCTCCCCACTATTCACCTGCCTAACTCCATTTTTCCAGGAAGTCTTTTCTTATATCTATTGTGGAACTTCTCACACAGAAATAGGAAAAACAACTTGCTTCTTGATCTCCTCAAATATGCAGCAAGCTCCTTGAAGGAAGGGACTATGTCTTATTTACTGAGATACACCCAGTGCCTGGCAAGTGCTTGACATATAGTAATCTCTCAATAAATGGTTGTCTGTTGTGTTCCTAGAGACAGCATTGGGACTTCTTGGCTCTCTTTGGAATGGTATTCCAGGACACTACATATTTTCTTTTACTCTTCTCTCCTCTTCCTTCCTCTCACTGATGACCCTCCATCAACCCTCCACACTTGGTTCTCATTTCACTTCTCCACTTGGTTTTCTCTTTGGATCAAGGATCCTGAGAGCTTCTGGTGTGCTTCCCCCACCCCAAATCAGTACTCCCCACATCAGACAGCCTCTCATGCATCCAGATTCCTACCGTCCCCAAGGGAACCTGGTTCACACCATGCAGAGCCCTACAGTCCAACCTTGTCACCTTACTCTGCCCCTAGTTCTGCCAGGACTAGTGCTTAACTTAGCCTAAGCTGGGTCATTAGGTCAGTTTCAAGGAAGCAGCTCTGGCCAGAATGGACCAAAGAACAGGTGCAGCTTTGGCAAGAGGATGCAGTTGAGGCTACAGGATGGGGCAATGGGGTTACTGGGCAGGGTCAGATAATCCGAGCAATCTCTAACTGAGCCATATTTGATCCATGGGACCTCCATTGAAAAAGGCAAAATAGGGTACCAGAAAGGGAAACTAGGAACAATGATAGTCAAGGCAAGATTCTGAGCAGAAACCAAGTGTTCGCATCAGATTGAATTCATTTAAAAAATGTACATCCCCTCACATCTGCCCATTTCTACATGCATAAACACACCCCAACTTGAGCAAGTGCACACAAACACACATGCACACACCACAGACACAAAATGTTGACACACAGACCCATACCCACAGTGACAGAACCTAGTGTGACCTGCTTTGGTTGGCATATACTGTAACACCTGATCTGTCTGCAACTGGCTGGGAAGGACGCTCTTTATACATGCAGGTCCCAAATAATAGAAGCATAACTTGAAATAACAAAGTCTTTTTATTTTCTCTCAGACAGATAGCTTTCTGTCTTATTATACCAAAATGAACCTGATACATTTTCTGGATGATCCCAAACCATCTTTATGGGTACTCATTATTGGGGGCTGGGCTAAAACATAGGGTGTTGTTAGGAGCTCTGTTAAAGTGTATGGAACTCCTTATCCCTCCACTAAACGGCCCCAGTGTAAACATTCTATTTACATAGACACTCACCATCCATACATGTGCACAGATATATATGGGTATGAATATATACACACACACTATCTTTCATATGTGTCTCCATACAAGATGAACATAAATCATACTGTGTAGATACACACACAGTGCATTTACTTATAAGCAACATAGGCACTCCCTGTAGCTAGGTTTGTAAGTGGCTCCGTTTCGTATAGCACATAGCCTGCTTCTTTCGTCATTTTCCTTCCTTCCTTTGCACACTAATTTTTAGGATTAAGGAGTTAGTACAGCATTCACTGCAGAGTTGGTGGTTTTAATTGTTCGCACATGACTCAGTTAAAGAAGGCATTTTAACTACAAAGAACTTCACTGGGAGATGGGCTCACGGGGAGTTATTAGAAGCAAGTGCATAACAGCTCCTTGGGAGGCCATTATTTTGCACTTCTCTCCCCCCAGCAAGCATGTTTATTATTGGTAACAAGGTGAGAGGAAATTCCCTGATTTCATTAGAAACCTGGAAAAATAACTTTTCCTTACCAATATCTTCCTTTCTCGCTGGAACATATTTCTTCTGGAAGGTGGTATGGCAAAATGGCCAGCCCCAAGTATCCTTTTTGTCTAATAAACTCTCTGGAGCTCCAGGACTTATCCCTGGAGAATACCCCCCACCACCACACACAGATGCAGCAAAACAGCCACCTCATTAACTCAAAGTTGTAAATAACTGGGACACCACCTACTCTGGTAATATTCACATGTGCGACACCTTAGGGAGGGGAGAGAAAAGGTTTCATGAACATTTCACCAGCATCTGCTTTATTTACATATAAATAATGGGCTTATTACAAACCCTTATCTGTTCATTGAAGCCAGGCTGGCAGAACCTAGCGTGACATGCCTTGGTTGGCAGATACCTTAACACCTGATCTGTTTGGCATTGGTTGGCAAGGAAATGTTTGCAAGTGCATGTTTCACATAATAGAAGTGTACTTGCAGTGGCCATGTCCTTTTCATTATAATTGTTTCAAATGGATGTCTCTATATTTTTAAAATTGATTTACAATTAACATATAATATTATATTAGTTTCAGCTGTACAGCATAGTGATTTGATATTTTTATACATTATGAAATGATCACCTCAATGAGACCAGTTACCATCCATCACCATACTAAGTTGTTATAATATTACTGACTCTTCCCTACATGTACATTACATCCCCAAGCAAGCTGAAGTTTGTATCTCTTAATCCCCTTCACCTATTTTGCCCATCCCTGTTTTTTCATGCCAAGTGAACCTGACACAATTTGCCCTTTTCAGGTTGATTCCAGGTCATTTTATGGACACTAATCATTGAGTTGGGCTGGGATATAAGGTGTGTCCTTAGTGTGTCAGACTGTTTAATCATCCAATAAATGGCCCCAGGCTGTCTATGTTTTAAGAAGAATCTGTCTTCTTTCTAAAGTTTTTGCTTGCTGATTAAATTGTTTATGCCTCCAGTAGCCCTTTGACATCTTCTGTTCTATCCTAGGCTCAGAAACCATGCTGAGTTACAAGTGTCTATAAAGTAAGACTGGAAGCCTTAGGAGTTTTTCTTTAAGTACTCTGCATGACTTTTTTTTTTTCTGCATGACTTTTGATGTATAGATTTTATATTATCTCTTTTGGCTGTTCTAAAATTTTTAAAGGTTAATTTTTAGACTTTAGCCCTGAGAGTACTAGACAATTATGTTTTCTAGGAAGGGAACTTTCAGATAAATGATATATCATTGTAGTTAGGGTTAATATAGATAAAGTAAACCTCATTAATTTGGATGTCACTAATTCATAATATGGGACTGTCTTATTTATAAACTAGGTTTGGAGTTTACTATTTCACCAGCTACAAAAAGAAAGGAGAGGGTTGGTGGCAAATTAATACCTTAAACAGAACCACATGGGTAATGCAAGTTTCATTTTCACATGAAACCTGACTATATTTATCTATTTATTAATATGGATCCCATTAAGCCATCTACTTGGTAATACAATTCACTGTGTATATTTGGAAGTAACAATAACAAACAACAAGACCTCAGTTAATCAATCCATTGAGAAGGAAGTTCATTTGAATAAAGTCAGCCTGGTATACAGAGACATAGAGAATTAATGGAAGCTCTCAGTCCTTAACTAGTGGTAGTGGCAGATGAAGAAAAGAGAGAGCCAAGACCATTTTAGTGGGGAAGTTAAAGGTCTGCAGTGTCTTTAGCTCAAGAATGACTGGTGTGGGGTCATGTCTCAAGGGAACAGAAATATATCCCACAAGCCTGAGAGAGTCACAACCTCCCCTTGGAGCATGGCTGGAATGGAATATGTTTCTGACATTACTCGGTGAAGCAAGTTTCTGAACAAGAAGAGTCAATATTAGTGGAGGCATTGCTTTATAGCCTTGAAAGATATTCTGACTTTTCACTAAGTCAGACTGGTCTTCCCCCCAATTAATAGTAGAGAGCTCAATATGTGCTAGGTATCAAGCTAAGTATTTTACATATATTATTTCATTTAAGCCTTGTGAACTTTGCAGGTAGACATTATTTTCATTGTATAAATGAGGAAACTGCAATTAGTTGAAAGGGATTCACTTAACCAAGGTAGAGAATGGTCAAATTAGGTTTCAAACCCAGTTCTAACTCCACGGCCTGCTATCTTAACCACTACCATATACTGTAGTTCCTCAAGAGGTAGGATAAGACAAATATTCTAGGGTGCTGCAACAGGTACATGTCAGTAACTAAGCTGAGACTCAGGGACCCTAGTAAGCCTTACTTACCTACCTTCAAGTCCATGGAGCAATGACCTTCAGCTAGTTCTGGCTGGGATGATGATTATAAAATAGATGAAAGAGAAAGGACAACATAAGTGTCCTAATTTCTAAAATAATCATCCTTGAGTCTACCTCTATACAATCCAAATGGAAGTTGTTACTCAATGTTTGAAACTGTGACCAAGGCCAAATGGGAACGATGTTTTAACTCTCAGGAACAAAATTGTCAACATCAGCCAATCAGTCTTGCACTAGCTAGCACTGGTGGTGAAATGCGTGCTATTTTCATGTCACTGAAAAAAATGAGTGGCTATTGTGTAGAGCAAAGGATCAATATTGATACTGTGTGAAATGAATTTGCAAGTAAGATACTTTATGTGTTAAGAGATACTCATGAGGGGATGAATAGAATCAAGAGCAAGAATTGGTTCAGGAAAGATGTCCATGCTGATGTACGAATTGATCATCTAGTCATCGAAATGACCCCAATGGAAATATTGAAAAGGTCAAAGATTTGCTTTGTTAAATGTCTTAGTGCCTTGCAATTATAAGAATGATGGCTAGGAATCCAATTTGGATGAAGAAGCTAACTTGTTCTGGAAGAAACACTAAACACAAGGAAGTTTTTGAAAAGATATCAGTGCATTTTGAGTGATGAATGAAAACAGGAAGGACTTGACATTTGTTTTGAACTTTCAAGGGAAGTTGGACAAAGCAAGGTGTTCTCAAGCAGAATAGTAACCAGGGTGGAGGATGGCTTTTCTAGTATATCCAAGGAGTAAAAGTGCTAGAAACCTCAGAGGCAAATTCAGCATGCCAGAGACCCCAAAAGGGTACAGGATCCAACTAAACATGAGGATAAGTATTCTGCCAATGATGATGCTATTCTGCTAACAATGATTATATTGTCCATGTAGAATTCAATTCTCAAAGGCAGGCAGTCAGGCTAATAGGATAGTCATTCTAAAGTACTACTAGAATTATGTGACTGGCTTCTTCACTACAACAGTGCTGTGGTTGACAAGTTTTACAATTTTGGTTGTGCCTAAGAGCATTTGAAAATCCCTGTGAGTTTAGCTCTGTCCTAAGCTCTTGGAACAATTTTAGTTTTGTACAGAGGAAATATTAGAAATTCAGTCTTACTCTGACTTTTTCACCCCATAAATTTATTGGGGTCTTGCTTAATTTCCTATAACTTCCTCTAGAATCCAAATCTCTTATTTGGTTCCACAATTGATAATACATTTCCCCTAAGAGTAGGGTACTGATTTGCCTCTCTTCAGGCCTTTCTAATTCTTACTTTAATACTACACTTCTATCTGCTCTTGGGACTCCTGGATTCCTTCTGCCTATTTCTTGTGTTGACCTCTACTATTGCCACTTCCATGTCTCCCTGATATTTTGGTCACCTCCTTAAATTTGTTTCATAATACTTAGGCCCTTTTTAGAGCTAATGTAATCCCTGATGGCCTATCTGATATTTAAGTCCTGGCCATCTCTGATTGGACCCATGAGACTGGACAACATTTAATGGCTCATAACTTTAAGAATAATAGTTAAAGAACTCAACTTATCTATTGAGATGATCATATGGTATTTTTATTCTTCAGTTTGTTAATATGGTGTGTCACATTGATTAATTTGCATATATTGAAGAATCCTTGCATCCCTGGGATAAATCCCACTTGATCATGGTGTATGATCCTTTTCACGTGTTGTTGGATTCAATTTACCAGTATTTTGTTGAGGATTTTTGCATCTATGTTCATCAGTGATATTGGCCTGTAATTTTCTTTTTTGTGTGTGATATCTTTGTCTGGTTTTTGTATCAGGGTGATGGTGGCCTCGTAGAATGAGTTTGGAAGTGTTCCTCCCTCTGCAATTTTTTGGAAGAGTTTGATTAGGATAGGAGTTAGCTCTTCTCTAAACGTTTGATAGAATTTGTCTGTGAAGCCATCTGGTCCTGGACTTCTGTTTGTTGGAAGACTTTTAATCACATTTTCAATTCCATTACTTGTGATTGGTCTGTTCATATTTTCAATTTCTTCCTGGTTCAGTCTTGGAAGGTTGTACTTTTCTAAGAATTTGTCCATTTTTTCCAGGTTGTCCATTTTATTGGCATAGAGTTGCTTGTGGTAGTCTCTTACGATCCTTCATATTTCTGCAGTGTCAGTTGTAACTTCTCCTTTTTCATTTCTAATTTTATTGATCTGAGTCCTCTCCCTATTTTTCTTGATGAGTCTGGCTAAAGTTTTATCAAATTTGTTTATCTTCTCAAAGAACCAGCTTTTAGTTTCCTTGATCTTTGCTATAGTTTTTTCAAGACTCATTTACGATAAAAACTCTCTAGAAAGTGAGCATAGGAGGAACCTGTGCTCATCATAATAAAGGCCATATATGACAAACCCACAGCCAACATCACTCTCAATGGTGAAAAACTGAAAGCATTTCCTGTAAGATCAGGAACAAGACAAAGGTGTGCACTGTCGCTACTATTATTCAACATAATTTTGGAAGTCCTAGCCATGGCAGTCATAGAAGAAAAAGAAATAAAAGGAATACAAATTGGAAAAGAAGTAAAACTGTCACTGTTTGCAGATGACATGATACTATACAAAGAAAATCCTAAAGATGCCACCAGAAAACTACGAGAGCTAATCAATGAATTTAGTAAAGTTGCAGGATACAAACTTAATACACAGAAATCTCTCACATTCCTATACACTAAAAATGAAAGATCAGAAAGAGAAATTAAGAAAACAATCCCATTTATCACTGCAACAAAAAAAATAACATACCTAAGGATAAACCTACCTAAGGAGGCAAAAGACCTGTATGCAGAAAACTATAAGACACTCTTGAAAGAAATCAAAGATGACACAAACAGATGGAGAGATATACCATATTCATGGATTAAAAGAATCAATATTGTGAAAATGACTATACTACCCAAAGCAATCTACAGATTCAGTTCAATCTATATCAAATTACCAATGGCATTTTTCACAGAATTAGAGCAAAATTTTTACAATTGGTAGGGAAACACAAAAGACCCTGAATAGCCAAAATAATCTTGAGAAAGACAAATGGAGCTGGAGGAATCAGGCTCCCCGACTTCAGACTATATTACAAATCTACAGTAATGAAGACAGTGTGGTACTGGCACAAAAACAGAAATAAAGATCAATGGAACAGGATAGAAAGCCCAGAGATAAACTCACGCACCTATGGTCACCTAATCTGTGACAAAGGAAGCCAGAATATACAATGGAGAAAAGACAGTCTCTTCAATAAGTGGTGCTGAGAAAACTGGACAGCTACATGTAAAAGAATGAAATTAGAACACTCCCTAACACCATACACAAAAAACCCTCAAAATGGATTAAAGACCTAAATGTAAGGCCAGACACTATAAAACTCTTAGAGGAAAACCTAGGCAGAACACTCTTTGACATAAATTTCAACAAGATCTTCTTTGACCCACCTCTTAGAGTAATGAAAATAAAAATAAAAATAAACAAATGGGACCTAATTCAACTTAAAATCTTTTGCACAGCAAAGGAAACCATAAACCATATGAAAAGACAACCCTCAGAATGGGAGAAAATATTTGCAAATGAAGCAACTGACAGGAGATTAATTTCCAAAATATACAAAGAGCTCATGCAGCTCAATATCAAAAAAAAAAAACCCAACCCAATCCAAAAATTGGCAGAAGACCTAAATAGACATTTCTCCAAAGAAGACATACAGATGGCCAACAAACCCATGAAAAAATGTTCAACATCACTGATTATTAGAAAAATGCAAATCAAAACTACAATGAGGTATCACCTCACACCGGTCAGAATGACCATCATCAAAAAATCTACAAACAATAAATGCTGGAGAGGGTGTGGAGAAAAGGGAACCCTCTTGCACCATTGGTGGGAATGTAAATTGATACAGCCACTATGGAGAACAGTATGGAGGTTCCTTAAAAAACTAAAAATAGAATTACCATATGACACAGCAATCCCATTCCTGGGCATATACTCAGAGAAAACGATAATTCAAAAAGACACATGCACCCCAATGTTCCATGCAGCACTATTTACAATAGCCAGGTCATGGAAGCAACCTAAATGCCCATCAACAGAGGAATGGATAAAGAAGATGTGGTACATATGTACAATGGAATATTACTCAGCCATAAAAAGGAATGAAATTGGGTCATTTGCAGAGACGTTAATGGACCTAGAGACTGTCACACAGATTGAAGTAAGTCAGAAAGAGGAAAACAAATATCGTATATTAGCACATATATGTGGAATATAGAAAAATGGTATAAATGATTTGCAAAGCAGAAATAGAGACCCAGACTAGAGAAAAAACATATGGATACCATGGGGGAAGGGGGGAGTGATGAATTGGGAGACTGGGATTGACATATATACACTATTGATACTATGTATAAAATAGATAACTAATGAGAACCTACTGTATAGCACAGGGAGCTCTACTCAATGCTCTGTGGTGACCTAAGTGGGAAGGAAATCCAAAAAAGAGGGGATATATGTATATGTATAGCTGATTCACTTTTCTGTACAGCAGAAACTAACACAACATAGTAAAGCAGCTATACTCCAATAAAAATTAATAAAAACAAAACAAAACAAAAAAGAATTCAACTTATTTGTTTTTCTTCTTTTTTTTAAATTAATTTTTATTGTGAAGGGGATAACTCTCATTTGGATATAAAAATTCTGATGTGTTTTTCACATAATCCCTCCTATTACTTTACTAGTACTGTGAAACACTGTTTTATATCAGCTTTATTAAACCCTAATCTTGAGCAGCTAGAAGAGTAGTGATACCAGACACCACGTCCCCACATTTCGCTTGTGTCTTCATTCATATTTATGCTGCGAATGATCTTGCACTACAGGTGAAGTTGGACATAGAAGTTAAACTTGAAGAATCTATAGAGCTTGAGAAACTGAAGAAACAGATAATGGGTTAAAGTTTAGAAACAGTGGAATGCCCTAAATATTGTTTGCCTCTATTCTTAACCTTTCAATCCCACTCTGAACCCCAGTTCGTTTGCCTGGGTTCTTGATACTTGTCTATCTCTTGGCAGTCCTCTACTCTTAAGGTACTTAAATCCATCTCTAGGTCCTTTCTCTGGTGTTCTACTTCCAAATATAATGCTCTGGAGCACAATTATAACCTTTCACAATTAGTATCATTGCCGTGAGAGTCATGCAGCCTTCCCCACATCCTAGCCTAACCCCCTTGTATAGAAAAGCTAATGTGGATGGGTTCCTAGTGTTGAGGCAGGTGCTGTTGGCAAGCTTCCTTTAGGGCAAGACTGAAGCTCATGTTGTTTTTTCTTGCCCCTGACTTGCCCATTCCAGATTTCTTCTCCCTCTTTCCTGAGCAGCCACTGAGGTACCAGCAAGCCATCTGGCCAAAACAGTGAGGGTTAAGGTATAAACTGAAGCTGGACCTCTTCTAATCTAGTATGACAGTTTGTACCGATCAGGTTAATGAGGATAATTACTCTTTGGCTTGTACAGAGACATGAAAATGTAATCTGATCTGCTATTAATTACTCTGTCCAATCATTAACATAATGTTTCACTGAATAGAGAAAGACTATTCACACTGTGGAAGCAGTGTATCAACCAAAGCACCATAATCAAAAAAAATGTTGCCTTTTGTGTTCAGTAGGGAAGCTGTACTACCACTGTGAGCAGGACATGCACTTTGACATATTTCTCACCAGTAGGGATGAGCTGTCCTGAGCCATACACCCTCCTCCAGTTCCCTCAGCGGAATTATACACATTTGTGTGATGATTGGCAGGGAATAGGGAGGTACACTGTGGTCTTGGGAACAGAGTGAAACTAACTGGGCCACAAAAAGATTAAATAACTGTATTTTGAGTGAAAGCAACATAATGCTTTATCAAATAAATGAAGTAACTTTAGATGGCTCTTTTGTATTCTTTTATTAGCAAGTATCTGTTGAACAATTATTCCTTGTTAAGCTCTGTGGGTACTAGGGATGTAGTGTTCAAACAAAACAGACACAGATCCTGCCTTTGTGAAGTTTATAATCCAGGTAGAGGATATATATCTGTATCTATATTATATCATGCAGAATATTCAAATGCAGTTGTGAGAAATTTATAATGAAAAAGTGAAAAAGCTAGGGTGCTCTAAGAGCATATGATAAAGAGACTGGGTGGAACCCAAAGAATGAGCCAGGTGAAAAGTGGAGTAAGGAAGGGGAGAAAGAACAGCATGTGTGAAAGTTATGAGGAGGCAAACAGGTTTGAAGAACTTAAAGACATCCAGGAAGGAAAGGAGTTCAGAGAGCAAACAAGCAACAAAAGATGAGACTGGAGATTGAGACAAGTGGTATATCGTTTTTTGGCCATGACCAGGCTCTAGATGGGCTACAGGAGTCCTTGGATGTTGACAGATAATGTTGGTTACTTCCATGGGGCATTTGGACTTTATTAAGGGCAATGGGAAGTAGTTGAAGGTTTCTAAGCTCAGTTGACCTATAACCAGTAAATTTAAAACAAATTCCCAATGGCCAATGCACTAAACGAAACCCTCAACCTATATCAAAAACCTGGGTTCAAGAAAAAAAGAAAAACATGTATGCATAGAGCAGATGAAGCATTTCCACTCTGTGCATCTGCACAGAAGGCTAGGCAGAACCCCTGAGAGGCTGAAAAGTAATTACACTTCTGCACTGGATTCATGTCTTAACCACAAGGAGTGTGTTCTGCAGGCTCTATTTCCTAATTGAGGGTAATTACAAGAAGTTAAAGCTAGATTAGAGACAATTAGACCCTATACAAGAGGGAACTCTGTGGGTGATCAGGAAGGGAGTAGGAAGAACCAGCTGGGAAAGTGTTTCCCAAACTGCTTGGCATTCTTTGACTCATATTGTAGGAGGAGGTTTTTTTGGGGGAGGGAGTCTATCTGTGCCCCTGATGGTGCCCACCTGGAGGGTAGGCAGGTGAAATGAGGTAAAACACACACACACACGCACACACACACACACACACACACACGTACATCACTGACAGTCAGTTCAGATTACCTTTTCCTCAAGTCAAAGCTGCTTCATAGGCCAGAAGCCAATAAATGGAAACAAAGAGGAAAGGAAGGTGAGAGTCCCATTACAGTTCGATTGAAGACGTCTTATTTGAGCAACTACTTTTTGTCCCACTCTGGATCTAGATACTGTTGAAGAGACATGATGAGCATATGATCTTCCCTTTAAGGAGTTTCCAACTCTATTTGAGAAGTTTGGTGTGGCTAGAGCACAAAGGGGGAGAAGGAGATTGGTGAGGGGTGAGGTCAAGAGGTGGCCACAAGTCAGGCTGAGGATCTCTGATTCCATCCCAGTGGCACTGGAGAACCACGGAGAGTGATAAACAGGGAAATAATAGGGTCAGTTTTGGGTTTTAGGAAGATACATCTGCCACTGTGGGGAGGGTGGATGAGGGGACATGGCAAGGAGCAAGGCTGTGGTGCTCAGTGAGAGCTGCCTGTGGAGGGAGATGGGGGTGTCTATGACCACGAGGAAGAAATAGGAGGAGAGGCCAGTGTAGGCAGAAAGAAAGTGACTTATTTTACTCTCTTCATCCACCAAACCTCCATTGCTTTGGTAAGTCATTGAATCATTCAGTCAACAAATAATTATTTTGCATCTGTGCAGAGCACCATGCTAGGGGACATTAAGAGTAATAAGGATGATGTTATTCCAGTCTTCAAGGGTCTTGATTAACTACCTTTTCAAGTGAGTAGAACAGTCAATAGCTTCTCTAGGATTTTAGAGATTGTTCTGATCAGTGGAGAGGCAGATGATCTAAGAAACCACAGAAGGTGAGGTGAATGTGCATGAACCCTGAGGAGAGGCACAGTGAAGGGCACCTAAGTTTGTATGGGAAGGGTATGGTGACTGCGTGTGTATGTAGGTGTGTGTGTGTGTGTGTGTACACATGGGCACACTGGGCATGTGCACATAATGAAACCAAAAACCTTAACACCAACAGGTATTTCTATACCACACATACAGAAAGAGAGAGACAGAGAAAGAGACAAAGACAGAGAGATAGACTTTTGTGTCAAACAAATTTGGGTCTTTAGAATGTTCCCCTAAAAGGCTTGGTAGAATAGCCTGAGGGAGTCACTCGTCTGGCAAACTTAATTTTACCATGCAAGGATTAACCTGGTATTCCCAAGGGCTTTAGGCTATAGGACCTCAGGGGTGGTCCCCGCTCTGTTGGCTATTTCTCTGGAAGGAGGGAGCAGCAGTGGTCTGAGCCCCCAAGTACAAAGCCTAGTGCTTGGCTTCCTTCACAGAAGCCCAGGCTGCTCTGAGAAAAAAGACTCCCTGTGGATGGTGAGGGCCATTAGGTCCTTTTAGCATATACCCACTGACTCATAAGCCTCCTCACTGCCTTTTTAACATCCTTGTTTCTCAAGCTCTACACGGTGGGGTTGACCATGGGAGTGACCACAGTATAGAACAGGGAGAAGATCTTGTTCAGGGCAACAGCCTGGGTTGCTGTGGGAATGGCATACACTGTTTCCAGTGTTCCATAGTACAGAGTGACCAATATGAGGTGGGAAGAGCAGGTGGAGAAGGCCCATTGCTTTCCTGCAGCTGATGGAATCCTGAAGACAGCAGCAACAATGTGGATATAGGAGGCTACAGTGAGTAGGGAGGGCACCATAGTGACAAAGGAGGCCAGTAGGAAAGTGATTTCCTCCACTGTCTCAGTATCAGAACAGACCAGCTACAGCACAGGGGTCAGGTCACAGAATAAATGGTCAGACTTATAGGCTGGACAGAAGGGCAGCTGGAAAGTCATGGTAACAGTGACCACAGGGGTTAGGAACTCACCCAGCCAAGACCCACCTGCAAGCAGGATACATGTGTAGAGGTTCATGAGGGATGGATACTGGAGGAGGCTGCAGATAGCAAATTAGCGGTCATAAGACATGGCTGCCAGAAGAAAGTGCTCAACTACTGCCATGGAACCGAAGAAGTAAAACTGGACCACACATCCTACAAAGGAAATCACCTGGGGACCTAAGAGAAGGGTCTGCAGCGTCTTAGGGGCAATGGAGGTAGTGTACCAGATCTTAAAGGAGAAATTGGACAGAAAGAAGTACATGGGGGTTTGGATGCTGCAATCAAGGGAAATGACTATAAGGATAAGGACCTTCCCCAGCAAGGTCACTACATAGATTCCCAGAAATATCCCCCAAAGAAAAAACTGTAACCCATGGAGACTCCCAAATCCCAGGAGGAGAAATTCATTGAGAATGGTCAGATTACCCATAGCTGTGACATTAACGCATTATACCTGAGGAAAGGAGAGAAATATAGCCAGTTAGAAAAAGAGCCATGCTACTGGAGGGGGGCAACAGTACCAGATATGCCATATATTATAAAACTCAAAGACCCTGTCTTTTCTCCTCTGGAATAAATTTTCTGTTTTGTTCTACTAGGTGTATTTACCTAATAGTTATAGTGAAATCAGAAGCTATGCCTTGGAGAGTTAACAGAGAGGGTGTCTCCTTTGCTGTTTTCCACTCTTTTTCTTGACATAACCTGTGATGAATCTACCTTTGGGATTCTCACAGTGGGAGGCAAACACCTCTTTTTTTTTTTTTTGTGGTACGCGGGCCTCTCACTGCTGTGGCCTCTCCCGTTGCGGAGCACAGGCTCCGGACGCGCAGGCTCAGCGGCCATGGCTCACGGGCCCAGCCGCTCCGCGGAACGTGGGATCTTCCCGGACTGGGGCACGAACCCGCGTCCCCCGCATCGGCAGGCGGACTCTCAACCACTGCACCACCAGGGAAGCCCGCTCACAGTGGGAGGCAAACACCTCTTAATGGGGACATGGTGCGGAAGCTTCTCTGAACTTCTGAAACTCAGCTTTTAAGACTCAATGGAAATGTGAGTCCAAAATGATAAAATAGAATTAGAATTCACACCACCCTCTCTCCCCCCGAGCCCCTAAGTCAGGGTGGGTTTCACCAGGAACGTAATTGGAGGGAGGAGGGGAATTCAGAACTACTGATCTTAAAGTATGTGTAAGAAAAATAAGAGTTTCTGCCAGGCTCTGGGGACATGGAGCTGACTGCTTCCATGGCATCAAATTCCTATGGAAATTGGGGGGAAAATGTATGTAAAGTTATTCACTTGAAATGTTAGAGAAAAATTATGTTCCATCCTTCATAAATGAAAATGACATTCCTGACTCACAAGCAGTAGGATGTGCATTTAGAGTTATTTTTTTTTCCAGCAGCGGGGATGGGTTAACAGTGAGTCATGGACGCAGTTCCTCCATCCCCACAAGCACACCCCCACCCCCCCAGCTCAAAGACCCAGAGTTGTTAAATGGTTGTCTGGTCTTAGCGCCTGAGCTGTGTGATAGGATTAACAATCAATCTGTGCTGTGGCCTAAATTAGGGGTAAGTGTGAGGCCACAGTTAGCGGCTTGGTTCAGTTGGTGTTCTAGGCTGAAGGCTCAATCTGAGGCCAGGGAATAAAAGCCATCTTTGCTGCTTTGCTTGGGGTAATGACAATGTGTCCCTAAAAGATTACAGTTAAGTCATATTTTTGTAAATGAAGTCCTATTTTAAATCCAGTCGGAGAACTGGCTATTCAAAGGACTCTTGTTAAGAATGCTTCTGTGACATGAAAGAATTTCTCCATGATTTATCCTTTGTACCGATATGGGTTGTTAATACACAGGGCTTGTGTAAAGGAAGGTCCACCTATAATGGGGGTATCCAGGACACTTAGGGAGCCTAAGGTGGTACTGAATGTAATTACAGTGTGTAAGGAAAATCAGTCAGTAACTAGAGTTGTCCCTGGGGGTGATAGCTGCTTCCTAATTGTGGGATTAAGCTGCAGTGTCCTATTACTTACCATTTTACCTTGTCTTCAGAGACTGGCAGCCAGCATTGAGAACCAAAATTAACATCATTAGATTTTTATCATTCAATCCCAAGTCTCATTAATTAACAATGAATAAACTTGATTTTCCCTTTTTGGTTTACAGGTGTGCTCCTTGGTGTCTCCAAATTCAAAGGCACACCAGCTTCCCTAAATCCTTGCCCATCCTCTCTTTTCTTGCAGTGAAGACAGAGTAATGATATCGTAAAAGAGAAGTTTCAACTCAGAATTCTATTCATTCTTTCGTTCAGTCATCTATTCACTCACCATGTAGTTTTGGACACCTACTATGTGTCATATATTGGGCTAGGTAGGCATTGGAGATAAAATTATGAACAGGAAAGTCATGGTCTCAATGTTTCCAGAGCTTACATCCTACTAGCGGAAGTGGTCTCAAAAATAACTGTAAAACTAGTATTGTGATCAATTCTATGTGGGTATTAATATAAAATACAGGGTCTTAATATAAAAAACAGTATGGGGAGAGGTGACCTTGTTTTGGCAAAATGGTCAGGGAAGATCTCTCTGAAGAAGAAGTCATATTTAAGCTGAGATCTGATGAAGATGGAGTAGCCAGCTATGAGAACAGTCAGAGGGGAGGTATTACAGGTAGAGAGGCAACATGTGCAAAGGCCCTGAGTGAGATAAGCACTTGAATACTGGAAGAATAAAACATACAAGCAAACAGCAAAAAACAACTGTGGCTGGAGGGCAACAGGTAAGGCAGGTGAGGGAAAGAGTGATAGGAGGTGAATTTGTAGAATGCATATCTGATTTACAATTTGAAAAGATCCCTCAAGCTTCTGTGTGGAGAATGGACGGTAAAGGGCTAAAAGGGAAGGTGAGAAAACTGGTGAGGAAGCTAATATATTAATACAGGTAAGAAATGGTAGGATCAAGTTGGGACGGATAAGGTGGATTAATTTTAAGGCTTTTTACATAGTAGAATTGATATATATTTTCATACTTTTCTGTATGCATATTATACATTTTATTAAAAAAGTTTAATGAAATGACATAGATTGCAGATGAATTGCATTAGAAGAGGGCATGAAGAACAGGAAGGAATTAAGGATGAATCCCAGGCTTTTGGCCTAAGCAACTGCATACATGATCATCTCTTTTCCTGAGATGGGAGGACCAAGTAGGTAATTTAGTTTGAGGGGAATTTTCTTTTGTTTTCCTTCCTTCCTTCCTTCCTTCCTTCCTTCCTTCCTTCCTTC